>NC_081405.1:108418702-108722452 GCF_030272615.1 Cryptomeria japonica | reverse complement strand
TCCGTTTCCAAAGCTCCAAGGAGTAAATTATTGAAGTGTTGGATTGCTCCTCTCTAGAATGTGAAATTCAACCACAACACCTTATAACAGATTATTCAATACAAATCTTTTGTTACTCTATCTAGGAAAAACATCCTACATTTCTTAGGTCAGTCTTATCCATAGTCACCAGAAAACATGGGGTATCAATTGGGGATGCCATTCTCAAATCAGTATATACAGGTACTTGCATAAGGGTACAACTCTCTGTGTGTGGGTATCGGTGGATTGCATGTGCGAGTGAATATGTGTGCAAGTGTATGGAGTTTAAACATGTTAGTGTGTGGAAACAATTTTAAGGCAACAATTTAAAGAATAATGATAATAAAAACTTTCAAATTTGGTTAAAGGAGTAGACCTCAAACACAAATAAAAAAAATACAGTACATATTTTTTTTTGGGTTAATATGTATGTTCTATTGAAGTGAGAGACCCCAAAATATCTGTATAATCTTTTCTATGTCTTTAAATATAATTTTCAAATTTATCTCTCTATGATACTCCATTACAGTATGAAGCCCAGAGAATGTCAGTCAATTTTAAGTATTTAACATTTAAAGTCTAGAAATCAAAGCTTAATATGTGTGATTTAAGCGGTCTCTCCTCTATATGACATTATAAACGATAAAACTTAAAAAGAGATCAAACTAAGCATGTTTTGAAGAAGTCTTTGAGCGAAATAAAAGAAACTAAAAATTGAAGATAATAAATATTCATCGAAAGTAATCAGGCATGAACAATCAAATTGATTATAAAATTTGATGACAAACTTGTAAACTCGCTTTAGAGCTACTACTCTCGCCACCTTTCGTAACAAAATAATCCACTAAAATGGTTGATAGTCGCACAGCAAATTTAACAAAATTTTGTTAGTTTCAGATATTTCTGTCGGCCGCCTAATATCGGAAGTCCAATTTGAATTGAGTTTTATATGGTTTTGAACAACCAGCTTTAAAGGTGGTGAAAAGACCTGCACCCGATATTTTGCCTTCTCTTGCTGAAATATAGCTAGAGCCCTTGTAAGACTAGAATCTAATTGATCTATTGGAAGTAGGAAAATTGTTCTTAACTACTCTTCATAATGTTTAGATTCTTTGGACCAAAGGGAAGCTTATCAGATGGGTTTGAGGGAACGGATACCAGGATATTAAGTCTTGAATGTATTAAGATAACATTATCTTTTATATATTATAATAAATGTTTAGTGTATTTTAAGAATTGGATTTCAAATTTGATTAAAATCATATTTAATATAACTCCACATGAGATTTTTACAATAAGCTTATTTAATCAACAGTGAAACTTGACTTTTTTTGTTGGGGGGGGCGGGGAATCATAGATGTTGAAGAGGAGATGATTGAATTTAGACATTTTAGTGATAATCTAAAAGTAAGACAATACATGTTAAAAAATATTATAAATCAGTAGATTATAAAGATAATTTGATAAATGTGTGTTCAGTTGTAAAGATAAGATATGAAAAGGTGAAATGTTTAGTAGATTTACAAGGGTGTTAGGTACATGACAACACATGATAGTTGTTGGATGTGAAAAATTTCAGTGTTAGGAGAAAGAAAATACTAGAGAAGATCATAATGAGTTTGAAGACCCAAGTGGATATAAGAGAATGCAATTTCAAGTTGAAGACATTAAATTTGAATGGGGTGGCCTAGGTGGATGGATAAAAATGGAAGTTTGTACTAATTTGCAACAAAATAAATATAGTTTGTATAATGACTATGATGTATTTATCCCACGTTAAGTATTTCTTGGACAAAGGAAACCATTTTTTTCAATTTTAATTTATAGCATAAGATGAATTTAATGATGTTGAGATCTATCAAATATTGGCATAGTAAGGGATAACTGTGAGTAGGAAAATTTATAGATGATTTCTTGATGGTATATATAGATGGAAATGTCAAAGTTGCTTGACAATCTACTTTAGGAATATGTTTGTTTGGAAAGAGAAGGTCAAATAAATGTCAATTAATATATTTTAGTGTAGCTTCTAAGGCAAGTGGATATGTATAGATAAGGAACTTTAAAAAGTAATGCATAAGTGGAAGAAAATACTTTTTTTGTAGGGTATCATGTTGGGCAAGTTGGAAAATGAATTAATGGATATGTATTATTAGTTTAAATTAGTAAAGAAATTTTGCATTGTGAAGTAAGAAAACCTGTAATTAAAAGTTTTTTAGTTGATTTTTTTTATTAGATGATAATTATACTTAGTTATGCTAATGAGAAGAATGCATTAAAAGGAATGAATGTATGGGGTACATGTGCATTCAGGTTGAATTAATATGTTCAAGAGATTCAAATAATGGGTAAAATATATTATTTTTTCTTATAGGAAAAGGAAACCATAAACTACATAGAACATGAAGGATAACATAAATTGAGTTAATATGCGATGAAATTTTTAATAGTAATAATATAATTTAACAAAGTTAAGATGTGCGAAAAATTTGAGTACCCTAAACATGAAGGAATGAAATAACTTAGATTGTATTAAAGGATATAAGGATAATAAGGCATAAAATGCTAAAATGTTCATATCAAAAAAGTGAAACTCGAAACTAAATAATATGTAATATTAGAGTATGGAAGGTAAAATAGAGAGCATATCAAAAGGAAGAGAGCCAATCATCTCTTTTATTGAAATGATTATATAAAAATGTTAAATGTACCAATGAGATGTAGAAGAGTGATAATAGAAATTCTTGAAGAACATTTACTAAGGATAAAACTAAGGAGTATGTGAATGGAGTGATACTATGGAAGATATAAAGAATAAAATTAAAGAGATATTGATTAAAGAAGAATGAGAAATATTAAGAGAATCCAAAAATTGAAATTACCAATTAAAAATGAATAGTTGAAAATATAAATATTGATTTATGTACTAGCTAAATTGAGGTCAACAAGGCTTTTAGTCTTTTCGTTGTTGCAGTTGTTGGGGGTTACGAGGTGTGGTGGGGTTTTGGAGGTTATGTGCTCTTTTATTTTTCCCTTCACCTGGTCATCTAGGGTTTTAGCTCCTAGCTTCACTGTGATGGTTTCGTTCTTGGATGTGGCACCTTTGCAATTGAGGAAGGATCATATTCGTTTCAGTCCGGTCCTTCGTCTTGTTATGGCAACAATTGTAGTTGTTCTCAAGGTCGAGGAGGTAGATCTTGGGGTGCATAGGGAGGTGGAGGTTTTCTTGATCTTGTGGTCTCTGTTGTGGTTTTTGGTGACAAATCTATAGTTGCCTATGGTGCTGTGGTTTTGGGATTTGGTGGTTGTATTTTTCATTGTGCCATTTTGGGCATCCTCATCTAGAAGCTCTTTTGTTTTTCTATGGTGGGTCTGGCCACTTTGGATTTGGGTGTTACTTGTTTGGTGGTGGCTTGTGGGGACTTGAAATCCTACTTTGGGGCTCTGCCTCCATTTTCCTCGGTGTTGCAAGTTGACATTTTTTCTCGCAAGTTGGCCTCGTTGTTGGGCCTCTTCTTTGGTGTAGTCTTTATCTCTCTATTCTATATTATTGGTGTATTTTTTGATAGGTTTTGGCCTTGGAATAGTGATTTTTTGGCATCCTCTACCCTTTTTGGGGATGGAATTTTATTGGTGGTGTGGGGTTTGTGCTTTTGTTTCACTTATCTTCTCAAACCACTTGTTTCTCAGTATGTTGCTGCTCATTTTCAAGGGCACATTCTAGCTTTTTTATTTTCCCTATTTTTGGTTAAGGGAAATTTTTAGCTTTAAGGTTGTGCTTGGCTTGGTTGGCGACTAGTGTTTTCTAGTTATTTTAGGTCTCTTGAGGGCTTGTGTTGATTTTATTTTGGATCTTCTTTGTGTGTCTCCTATGGAGGTGGAGTCTTCTCCTATTGAGGTGGAGAATCTTCTTGTGGCTAAGGTTTAGGTTTGGATATTTTTGGCTCCTTTCTTCCTCTTTTGTGGTTCCTATTGAGGTGGTGGCATCCCATATGGAGGTGGTTAATTGCCTTGTAGGAGAGGTTAGAAGTTGTTTTGCGAGGGCTATTCTTTTCTTTGACTGCTTGGAGGTAGGGATGGACCAAGTGGGGCTCTCCTTGATGGTGGTGTCTTCCTCTATTATTCCTATTAAGGCGGAGAGGGGTTTTAATGGAGACTATTGGAGATATTGGTTTGGGGCCTTTGCTGACTGTTTGCGGGATAATTTTGTGAGCCAAATTAAAACCCAATGTGTTGGTTTGGGATGTTAAATTTATGATAAGATTTTAGGGTAAGCAGATATAAGACAATTCAATCAAATTTGCATAGCATATGCCCTAGGAAAACCCTCCAACATGAGGGAGAAAACCCCAACAACAAGTACATCTTATTATTTATTGAACCAATTCAATTACAATATGGCCAACACAAAGCCAATAAAGAGGCCAATTGCAAGGCTGATCTACACAACAATAATAACATCAATATAATTGATGTGTCGTCCTCCTTGGAGTATATATCAATAAGCTATATGAAACTATGAATGCATGAAGTAGAAGGCAAATATATTGATGAAAGAGTCGATACCAAAGATGAGGAATTCGACCTAATTATATACCCAATTTTCCTTTCTCATGAGTCGGTCCTCTTCACAAGAGGGACGACTCTTCATAAGGTGGTGATTATCCAAGGCAAAGAGATATGTCCATTAGTTATGTTGTCCCCATAATAAATACAACTTGGATGGTGATCGACCCACATAGAAAATATAAAACATAACATATTAATATCTTTGAGATGTCTCCCACTGCTAAACACATTAGCCGATAATATGTCAACATGGGAAGCCTACAAAAATCCACTATTCCTCTCCTTGATCCTTGTTAGTTGGGAGGTTTAGGTTATTCTAGTTAATTTTTTATTTATTATCCTTTTGTTATTGGATTTAGAGGTTATAGGAGCCTTGTTAAAATCCATTGTTAAGGTCAAGGGAGCATAGAAAAACCCTTTGTTCATGATTATCTGAGTAGTTTGATGTGTTGGCTTCATCCTTTGGTTTTTTATAGCTTGTTCTTTAATGTTTATGTTTATTATGGTTGGTTGTGGGCTAACTACTGGTTTTCTTTACTTCATCTTGTAGTAGCATTCTGCTAGCAAGTTCTGGTTCCCTATAAAACCCAATGATTTCAAGTTCTTTTAAAACCTATTGTTCAAGGTTTTGGGCCTCCCTTAAAATTTATTTTTTCCTTAATAAAATATATAGAGTTACAACATGAGTAATTAGTGAGTAATGTTCATTTTGAATTTAGTTTCAAAGATGATTGAGTTGGAAATATGATTAAATATTTTGTTAAGGAAGTTTATTTGTGTTTTGAGGTTACACTATGGATGGTTTACTATTCCAAAGGATGGTTTATCGTTAATCCCTTAAAATAACCATGCACTTAGAAAGGGTGTATGATGCAAGAATATTCCAAGTGAAGGAAAAATATTGTATCAACTAAAAGTATGTGTTTGTCTATATTTCATATTTTACAACTTTTTGTTGTGTTTCTATCTTTTAGAGATGGTGTAATTTTATTTTCTTATTGATAGTTCTAATCAAGTGAAGTTAATATAGTTAGAAAAAATAGAGGTTTGACATAATAATCTTGTGACCAATCATAATTTTTATTTGAATTATAGTGTTTTATCATTTTACCACAAGAATGTACACATTTCTATAATTATACTTAATGGTTCAGTATATTCTACATAATGTTCTTAGTATAAGCTTATATATTCACTTTATTATTTATCAAAGTATTTTCTTTACACACCAAATTCTTGATTCCTATCTAAATATTAATCTCAATTAGATTCATCTTTAAAGATGCAGAAATTATTGTGACCGATATCTCTTGCAGAAGATGGTCATTGTGCAACATTCAAGGAGTTGCATCTAATTCAAAGGAGTATTCTATTTAGAAATAATTTAGTGATGTTCCATTCATCCTTATTATAAGGGTATAGAATGCATTTAACATTTTCTTTTGATTCTACCTTACTAGACTTTTCTTTTTAATTTTTTTGAAAAATCAATAGTGAGATAGGCTAGGTAAATTAGAAAGATAGAATGTTGTCAATTTGATAATTATTTGTACCTTATAAGTTAGAAATTATGAGGTGAAGACCAAAAAATCTATATATTATAATGCATATGATTAATTTTTGTTTATCTTATAAAGCATGTGATGTGGTTTATTTAAAAAATTATAATCCTATTTCATTATGCTAATTTTAGTATCTATTATATAAAAAAATTTATTTCTTGGCATTAGTTATATGGTACGATAGCATTTTTTAGACCTCATCTCTTGCCACTATGTGACCTAATATTTAATAATAATCATAACAAATATGGTTAATATTTATAATATCATGTATATAAAATCACATACCTATTCTAAAAAGTATGTTAAAAAGTTATAATTATCATGCATATATAATCATATACACAATTGATACAAAAAATATTATATAAAATCTAAAATTATGCTACATACATATGTAGTTTGTACAATCATAGGAATTATGATTTAAAAAAAAATCCCTTAGCATCTGATTACTTGCAACTATCATCCAATTCACAATTATTGATTAAGTTTAATAATTATATATATACTTACATTTGTTTTTTATTAAAGTGGGGAAGGACCCCAACCTATTGCAGATGAGACAAATTACATCAAACCTGAAGAGAAAACAACACAATTACACATAGGTAACCTAGTCAATAAAATTGCACAACTGATAAATAGCTACAAATAGAGATCCAAAGTGGAGCCAATAAGTGGGCACAAAGGAGTAGTTTGAGATCTCTGAGAAGGAAGAGAATAAGACTTTTTATTTCTATGTACAACCATCCTAGAAGAATCCTTAATAAGAAAAGAAAAAGGAACAATGATTTCCAAACCAAGTGATGCAATAACAAAATTTGAGTGAGGAGTCACCGAACCCAAGAGAGGAACTTGGTAGTCTCGGGATAGATAATATTGGACCAAGGAAAGAATGAGTCTCATACTCAAGAGAGCCCCAAGAGATATCGATTGGGTCATTAGATGCACGCAAGGCCAAAGGTGATGCAAGAGCACCTGTCTAGTTCTTACCGGTTGAGAAATTTTTCTGTGGAATTGCTTGGAGATCATGGCATTTCTTCATGTTTGAGAGTTTAGCAATGTGGATTTGGATTTATTCCCTTGAGTTCATTGTCTTTATCATGTTTGAGTTTCATGGCATTTGGATTTGATTCTGGTAAGATATGGATTCCAGTATTGGCATGGTTGATGTGTTCTTACCGGTTAGTCTTGCAGTGTGTTGAGCGAAGTTGAAATGGGTTGCGGTTGATCTTCGTGACTTTTGGAGATCATTGAGTTATATTTCTTATGCCTTGTTTGATGTTCTAGGAAGACTGCGTGATGTTTTATGCACTTTGGAGATGTTCTTAATGATTTTATCCGACATATTACCGTTAGCACGTTTCATGAACCGGTTGGTCTTTGGGCCGGCTTGGTCAAGTTGTTATTATTTGTGGATGGTATAAATAGAAGTTTCTCAAATCATTTGAGAGGATAGGAGACAGAAGATTGAAGAATGAAGTTTGAGATCGAGCGAAGATGTAGAACCAGTGAGATTATGCTCCAGTAGGACTGAAGCCAGAAGGGCTTAGGTCTAGATTAGGGTTGAACTAATAGACTGTTATCAGAGGTCAAATTGATGTGTAGATGATCTATGGATCTTATAATTGTTTTGTAAGCATTGTTTGTATCCTGGACTACAATCCAGCATGTGACATAATTCTTCAAATTGTTATAAGAGTTGTTCATACTGTTTACCGGTTGTGTATTTTGTGCTGTTACCAGCTGTTCTTTTTACTTTATCTGATGTTCGGTTACCGATTACTGGTATGTTTTGCATGGTTTATGTTTTAAGCTGCAAGGTTGGGCTGCCCTTCGTTGGATCTCCCTATCTTGATTGCGTCAAAAGTAGCTAGAGCCATAGAGGAACAAGTAGCAATAACCAGTGAAATAGGGACACTTGGGTAGGAGTAGCATGGGTCAAATCCCCATTGATCGCAGAGGCTAGAATAGCTAGTGAAGAGTGATCTTTCAATGCCAAAGAGGAGTTTGAGTCCAAGAGCACATGAAAGACAATAATATGGTACATATCAACATCCTCCCACTAGATAAAAGAGGAGGAAGTTGAGACCGATGAGGATAGGAAGAAGCCAAGTGTCTCATAGAAAAGTAGTGACAACATTTGAATAAAATCCCTCCATAGTTAAAAAATTACCTCCACTAGAGTTTACTAGCTTTAAGAGAAATGTTATCAAGATGGGTTGTGGAGAGGTCATGATCCACCAAGATTCTCACAAAGGAGGTATGGAAAAAGAGATTGGTATTGGGGTCAACTTTGATCAAGTGTCTTGGTTTGTTGTCAATGGATTCATAGCTAGCATTACACTAAAAATTCAATAGGAGGTAAGGGAGTCAGATCGAAGTAGGGGAAACCTCAACCGAATCTATAAGGGGATTAAAGGATGGGGTCCAATGGTACAAACATAAAGCATAAGAGTCCCATTTCTAGAAGCCTATAGAAAGGACATCATCCCTATCATCCATATTATCAAAGAAAATAACAAAGAGCCTACTAGCACAAGGATAATCTCTAGCTCACTTGACACCAGAGGGTTCCAATGTGTAGATATCTAAGAGTGAAGTACTGGGAGAGATGACCACAATTGGTTGATTCTTCTGATAAGGTTATATTTTGCATAATATGTAATGTAGTCTAAAACCTCCTTTCCCAAAAATAACTATGGAACAAAGGAGGAGAATGAGAGGCATTTCACCCGATGAGCTAAAGGATCTGAAAATGGTTTTTGGAGCAGATCTACAAAGGAATTCTTGAGTGGGGAATTTCTTGACACATTACCCTCCAAGGCAAAAGGATGGGTGTTTTGGTGAGAGGATGAATTGGAGTTAGAAATGTTCATAACAATATTATAGATAGGGGAACCTTTACCAAAATGGCTATGCACAAGGGGACTATTGCATCTAGTAGTGGGTGGGAGTGTTGGGTTTGAAATTTGAGGATGAGAGTGTTACAAGCTAGGGTTTCCATTACACCAAAAGATCAACCTGTCAATGCCCGATACAACCACTAGACCTATAGAATCCACATGAGGCTATTAAACCATGTCGTGAATCCCCACGAGGGATGCTGATTGACTGCCAACAAAGAGGCCATGGGCGAGAGCCATTGTAAGAGTATAACACATGAATTTTTTAGGGTAATAGAATTATTTACTTACATTTGTTTTTTATTAAGGAACAAACAGGTTTTGAAGGGACCCGAAACCCTTTAACAAAAATTTATTACAAAATGCTGCTTACAGATATAACCATTTTAAAAAGTAGCCAAAAGACAACAAAAGATTAGCAAAATACCAAAAACCATAAAGACTACAACAAAAGGAAAACCTAGTTCAAGTTTTTAATGGCCTCTACGACCTCAGCTTCTAGTTGTGTCATGTTGAGGGCTATCTTCTTCAATTCCTATATTTCTTAATTAAGAGATTCCTTCTTCAGATTGACCTACATTTATTAATGTAGCTAATAGTATTGCATTTTTGAACCATTACTTATCATTATGATTACATAATTTCAACTATTATTAAACTAGTGCTTGCATCTAAATGAGATGCAATGGATTAACCGATAGTAATTTATATAATTTCTTTATAATTTTAATATAGATTTTGTTTTCGTTAATTAATATTATTAATTAAAACTTTGAAATAGCTAGTAGGAAAAATACAAATAACAACATGCTCCATCATAAACAAAAAATGAGCCCTCTCAAATTAATCTAAACAAAGAGAAAAATAAGATAAGATATGTGTATCACATCTTGCAGGATAGGAATCAAAAATATCGCAAATAATATTGTTTGTACGCACAAAAATGAGAATATCCTAATTTTGACTACTAACTTGAGATATTCATCATGCAACTTTTATATCTTAGCAAATAAAACAAAACCTTCATCTACTCTTACCTCTTTTGTAGATCCCATTAATAAGGGTGATGTATGTAACAAAATCAGGAAAACAAAGAGTGCATTTCCATTTATTTCATTTCAACAAGAAGGGAGTTGCTTTAGAGGTCACTAGTGTCTTATTTAAATAAAGTTAGTTTTCTTTTTAATAAAAAAGACACTTTAAATATCTATAAATGTGGGTCATTTTTTTAAGGAAAAGATCTAACTTGAATTTCATTTTTTTACAAAATAGAAAAATGATCTTTAACTTCCTAAATATTACAATGTTGTTTTTACTTTTCACCTAAATTTCATCATAAATTACTTTTTTTTCACTATCTAAATTTTCTATTGTAAATTTGTTTTTTATCTCTCACAATGTAATATTTGTAAATCATTGTTAGCTGAAGATAGACTATAATTTCAAAAAAATTAATTTTAATCTTATTTTATTTCTATTAATTATAAAACAAAATATTAATAGATTCCTTTTAATTAATGTCTATTAATAATGTATAGAATTTAATTTTTACAAACAAACCATTTACTAATACAACATTTACAACATTTACTAATACTGCATGAGTCCCTTAATTCTTTTCCAATATCACAATTGTAACATTGAATGTCTACGGCCAAAATTAATTTAATTGAAATATCTTACAAAAATCAAAGACAAAGAAAACCCAAACTCTACTACATTGAATATTTCCATTTTACCCACAAATATAACCAACAAAAACTGAACATAAATACAAAAACTACATTAAATATAATTTCAACTAAGAATATTAATAATCTAATTCTAATTTTGTTTTACTTTTGTTAAAAGAAATTCAAATTATACCTTATATTTATTATTATAAAATTGCATAAAACTTCACGAAATAGATATTAAAAAGTAGGAAAACCAAGCTATGCCGACAGAATATTCTCTTCCAAGTGTACAGTATAATCCCCAGTCCCACAATAATAAGAGGGCTAAATTACAGTTGTGTGAAAAGGACGGAAAAGGCAAAACAACAGCAATTTATAGGGCTAAAATACAGTTGTGTGAAAAGGTCGGAAAAGGCAAAACAATAGCAATTTATCAGCGTGAGACTTTTACGGGTGCCTGAGACAATATCGGTGGGCATAAACAGCAATTTATTAACGTGAGACTGCCCTTGCCGTGGAGATATAAATATTTGGAATTCACTAGTTCTATCGCTATTCCTATCCTCATCAGTTTTTTTCCTTGACTGAGAAAAGCTACAAATAATTTAACGAGCTTCAGAAGGTGCTGTTCACAATGGGATTGATTCCCCAGGGACAAGAAACGCAAAATTGTGAGAAAATGGTGTGCAGATTTCATTCACACGATGTCTTCTAAAAAAACATTCTCAGTGAGTAAAGGTTATTCATTCTTGTCAGTTTTTATGGTTACTGAATATTTTCACCGTAGTTTTGATGGTAAAACGGTGCACAAACTCTTATTGAAAGCAACATTAATAAGATATAACACAGATAAAGAAACCTAATTTATCAAAAATTACAGTGTACCTGGATTGCAGCATAGAATACCGGGATTGCAGAGTACTTGATCCGTAGAACCCACTATTTTAAAAGAAATCCTGTATTCACAGTTCACCTTGCAGTAATAATCAGGGTATCCTGTATTGTGATCTCCGTTTTCTGTTTCCCATCTTTTACAGGGCAGGAATATATGAACAACAGAAGAGCACCGAGGCGGTAAACATTAGGGTCTAATTTTACCATATACCATTTAACGTCACGATGAATTTAAACTCACCACGTAAATAGGTGTGTAGCGATTGTATTGAATCATCATTTCACGGCTCCTAAAACTTTTCCAGTCTCTCAAACTTTTCCGACAAAGCGTGAGACAATCCCGATAGACTATGCCCACATTAAATAGCCTATTGGCTAATTACTATTACTATTAACCTAATCTCCTTTATTTATATTCTCCTTTCTTCATTGACTAATATATCAAAGCACAATCTCCTTTATTTTTATTCTCCTTTGTTCATTGAATAATATATCAAAGCTATTTGAGAAAGAGGAGGTTTTTTCCGACATGTATGATAATATATTAATGACATAAAATATTATTTAATTTTTAAATATAATGATTCCGTAAAAGAGGCTAAGATTGTAGTGTAGAATGCACTGTGATTCACCTTTTTACGCAACTCTTCCCATTACCCTTAGCATTCCACTGCTACTCCACCCACCAGAAGATATTAATAGAAAACATGCAAGAAAAGCCTACAACAAACGCCTTGTGGGAACAGGCCAGAAATAGTCAAATTTGAGAAACAAGTCAGTCCAAAAATTGCTGGCCGGCCATTAATTCTATTACTTTTTCTTCAGTTCCAAACTGAACTAGGCAATTTCTAGCTTACTATTAAATTAATAGCCCATTAGATCGTTGTGAATCTCTATATATACAACCTGAAAAAGGCAATATCCTCAATTTGATTCTTATTCTCTTTGCTAATTGAAGAAATTAGCACATAGAATTGCAATGGCATACTTTCTGGTCTATCTCCTAGTGCTCATATTAGTGCCCACAATAAGTGCAGACCCAGATGCTTTGCAGGATTTCTGTGTGGCTGATACCAACTCCTCTACAATTTTTATGAATGGGCTGCCTTGTATTAATCCCAGTAAGGCTTCTGTAAAGCACTTTACCACATCTGCTCTGAGCAAGCCGGGAGATACATCAACCAATGTGTTCAATGCGAGTGTGATTATTGCAACAGCTCAAATCCTTCCTGGTATAAACACATTGGGTATAACAATTGCTCGTGTAGATCTGGCTGTAAAAGGAGAAGTTCCTCCACATTTTCATGCTAGAGCCACTGAAATAATCTTCGTCCTGGAAGGAAATCTCATCGTTGGCTTCGTGGACACCACCTACAAGCTTTTCTCTACAGAGATTAAAACAGGAGATGTCTTTGTGTTCCCCAAGGGCCTCGTACACTTTGTTTACAACATGGGAAACACAAGTGCCGTTATGATACAAGCTTTTAATGGTCAAGATTTCGGTACCACTCTCATCCCTATTGCTGTTTTTCACTCTAGCCCGGGTATTCCAGACCAAGTCTTGTCCAAGGCATTTCAGATTTCTGCTGCTGAGGTGGATACAATAAGAAAGAACCTCGGTGGGAAATGAGCAATTTATTAGCTGTTGGGGAATTGATATTTGTGATGCTCATTCCATGTCCAGCTTCCATAGTTACCAAGAATAATCGTATCCTCCAACTGTAGTGCTCAATGAGTCTGTGACTTATCTGGGTATTATAAATTTCAAATAAATGTATGTCGTTTCCCTTATCTTTAATTCAGTTTGCTAATATCTGAATGTAATGTGTATGGTTATCGGCCTGTGTACTGTAAAATTTTCAGTAAAAATACAGATCTAGCTAGAAAGCAAGAAACAAAACTTGCAAGAAAAACGGAGATAAAAAGAGCTCTGAAAATAGATCTGAATGGTTGTCTTGTATTACAATTACACTAATTGCATGAATATAAATACAATTATTGAGCTCCGGTAAGAGCTAAAATTATGGAGGAGAGCAAAGTAATTTCTGAAGGAGGCAGAGTTAAAAATAAAACTCTCCGTTGTTAGCTTAAATCAGAGTTAAAACTAAAACTCTCCGTTGTTAGCTTAAATCTATGCAATGCATGAGCAACAGTCTCTCCATGAATTACAAAGATAACAGACAATCCATGAGCAACAGTCTCTCCGTTGTTAGCTTAGATCTATGCAATCTACGAGCAACAGTCTCTCCACATAAATTATGGAGATAATAGACAATACCTGATTATGGAGATAACACCCCCCCTTAAGCCTAACTAAGGAGAGATTTGGGTCCTAGCAACAAATTTTTATCAGGTACCTAATTACAAAGAAGGAGAAAACCCAAGTGAGAAAAACTCCTAATCATTATTCAAACTGAAGAAAAAAGCTACAAACTACAAATGAATCCACACTGCAACAGGACTGTACAAAATCATAGAAACCACTACATGAGTACCTCTGGGATACTTTGAAAATGTAGTTGTACATATTCTGCATTGCTCAAATGGATGAACAGACAGGTACACGATCTCTGAATACATAAACTGATTATTTGAAGAAGATATGAATCTGCAAAAATGTGCTCCAAGCTAAAGAACTGCAAAGATGACCTCTGGTTGGGATGATGCCATTGTATATCCATTACTCAATAATGTCCCACTAGAAAGAAACTCTGAAAGCACTTGGGGATGCGACTCTGGATTCTCATGTAGTGAGGAACCCTGCTAGAAAGAATCTCTAGGAGCAAACAAAGTTACAACATTGGAATCTCATGTAAATAGGAATTTAGAACAAAAAAAATTTTTGGCTGTCAATTGAAAGAAGAGTGCATAGCAACTTTAATCTTCTATTTATTCAGGAAGCTTATTGAAAGAAACCTGTATTAAATGCGTTATATAAACTTAACCCAAAATTCTTCTCTAAATAATAAAATGGTATTAATGGTGCTTCTATCCAGTGGTGCTTCTATCCAATATACTGAATGCATCAACCATACATACACATATATCCATTCATTTTAGTACCTACTAAACATACATAAAATGTGCATTGATACTTGATATGTGTGCCCCTCTATCTGTCTATCTATCTATCTATCCCTTGTAACTCAATATTCCATGGAAATGTCTATCTCTCTATCCATCAATCTATCCCTTATAACTCAATATTCCATAAAGATATTTTTGCAATGAAAATTTGGAGTACTTTAACATATGGGAATCTTTCAATTTATAGATAATCAATTTGATAATTCCTACGTTTGACAATTTACTTTAAAATCAAATAAATGTGTTACCGTCCACAGTCCAAAGATATTATCTTCGCTAACATTAAATATCTATCAATATCAAAGTGGAAATGGTGAAAGTTTTACTTCAGACTATAATATATTAACTATATTATAATAATTTGCCACCGCCCAAAGCATTTTCTCTTTTGACACATGGAAGGATTTCGCTGCATTTTAAAATTTTATCACAGGCTCTTTCGAATATTATACTACAATATCATAAAAACACTGTCACCTTTATGACACTGTAAAGAGACATTTGCGATCAATTACCTGAACTCTTACGAAAGTGTTTTGAAAGAGGCCTAAGGATTTTGAACTTTAAATAGCAAACAATTGTGAAGAATATTTTAAGGGTTAAAAAAAATATCATAATCAATTAACAAGTAAATTTTTTATTAACGTTCATTTTTTATAACATTTTTCAATAGAAGTCTTATTGATAAATTTTAATGATGTTTTTAAAAAGGGTCACATTCATTTTGGAGGAAGTTAAGTAGAATTAATGAAGTAAATCATTCAAAATATTAAGTCATAAAACATTAGTCTAAAATTTATAGAATATCTGTAGATGTTGTGAGAAATAGTGATCATTCTTAAGTTATGAAAGGTACTTCAAGATGTTTGATGGAAGCATTATTATTGTCTTATATAATTAAATTCAATTCATTTTACAGCTAACTCTCTAAAAATTGAATGAATGTCAGAATTTCTTGGGATGTGGAGGACATTATAAAAGTTCCATTGAAACTTTAGCAAATTAGTAGCACCCATGTTCTCCTTATTGATAAAGGACAATGGAATCTAATATTTAGATAAATGTTAGTAATTCTTCCAATAATAAATTGGAAGTCATTGTAAGATCAATATTTCAAAAATAGAAAATAGCTTGAGTGTTCTATTGATCAGAATATTTAATGGTGGTTAAATAAATAAAATAAAATACTAATGCAATATATACATGTGTATAATAAATAAGTCTAGGAAAGTTAGGGATTCTTCTACGTGGATCAAATGTGTACTACTCCTGCCCGTTTGAGTGATGAAATCTGTATGGTTTGTCTTTTTTTTTTGCAAGCCTTTCGTCTCCATTACCTGATTATCCCAAAGAAAAATTAACATTTGAAGGAATAATTATGAACCCAAAGAAAAATTATCCCCCACCATTTGTTTTTGAATAAAAAAGCAGCGAGAACTAGGACGCTGACCCTTCACATAGCAAGAATTATAGAGAATAAAAAACACTAAGAACAATCATTCAAAATAAAAAACAAACAAAGAATTTCGAGCAACAAAACAAGGGGGACCCCAACAAAACAGAGACCAGAAGGAAATCAACTAAGGGGCCGACTTGCGGACCCCTGCCATTTCAATGACCCTATTCCAATCATTGTACAAAAATTTATATAGCTCCCTCGCTTCATCTTTATCTGCATCATCAGTAGCAGTGCGCTCCCATAGAAGGGAGAGGGTTATCCTCCACCATTTGTTAACATTCAATGAAATTCTGCAAAATGATAAGGTGTCACCTTGAAATTATTTTGTGAATAAGAATAAAGAAATGATGTGACATGGACAATTTTATTCTATGAAGAAAAGAGGAGCTACATGATATATTTGTACTATTTAAAGAGATATTTTTTTTGATAGAGGTTTGTTCACAAATATGTTTTTTCTATCCAATATAAGAGCATGAGAACTTCTTTGGCTAAGAGCCAAGGATTAAGGCGTATCCATTCTGCCAAATTTGTCTGAGGCACGATCATAGCCTCATCCCTTTTAAATGTCGAACCTTTTTGGATAAGAGCCAAAGACTGAGGGGTATCCATTCCACCAAATTCTTCCAGGACACAATCTTGGCCTCATCCCTTTTAAATGTCAGAGCCTTGCACTCAACTAGACTTGATCCTTGAGAACCTTTCAATTTCACTAGTAGACCAAGGACCCATTGACTTTAAAGGGATTCTGAAACCTAACAATCATTTATAATGATATTTACCATCAACCTTATTTAATAAAATGATTCGAGTGTGAATAATTTCATGGAGGTCCTTATGATGACACCTTATATGAATATTTTCATTTCACAATGATTTATTTTGTATCAATATTATATGTACTTTTTAGAATAAATATCCCCTTTAGATATCTTGTCTTCATCCAATTTAAATAATGAAATTACCTGTCATTATATAAAATAAAGATATTTTAATCTTAATACCTCATATAATCATTTCCATACTATCTAAGAAGTGACTTCAGTCCATCTTTTAATTAAACTTTCAATCGTAAGAACACCAATGCCTTGATATATATGTACTTAAGATTCAAAATTAATACATGTGACGTGGTTCTATTACTTCTCTTCATCATATTCTATTCTATTGATAATTTAGATCTAGACTGTTTAATTATATTTTTAGACTAACGTGTGAATGGATAATATGTTATTAATGATAATGATGTTGAGTTCGATGTTAACGAAATTAACAGGGGAAGGGAATTAGTTGCTATGTAGTATATTAAATTAATGACAATAGACATAAAGGTTGGCGTGCTTATCTCTTTATCCATTCTTCAAATTAATAATATGTTTCAAGAAATACAAAAGCAGGTGGAGTGGAATTAGATTCTTATTCTGTAACTGCAGCTTTCTTCAACAATTAAATATGCACATTTAACATCACCGACTCACCTTTCATTATTTTTAAATGAATAGTGTTGACAAATAATGAATAGTGTAGACATTGTCATATATATATATATATATATCTTAAAAATGAGAATGGAAGGAGTCATATTTCTAAAAATCATTTTTGAAGTAATGATAGTATGAATGGAATATATATTAGCAAAGTATAGAATTTGTGCATAAGAATTCCATCCATCATTATCATTTCGATTATCTTAATTGATAACATGAATAAGAGAATTACAAAAGTCAATCTAGACACCCTATGAGACCAATTAGGGTTGAATAAGGGCATGTTGTCTCCTTCACAGTCCTTTATACTTTGCTTGGTTGCCATCTAGAAGTTGCACTTGTCTATACAAGTATTCAAGGCAATGATCTCACGTTGCTCTCTATCTTGCACTACACTGTTTGGCAAGGGGAATTATTTGGGAAGGACCATGGAAATTAGGGTTTCTTCTCAGCTAGGTAAAGAGATATATTCTTAATTGAATTCAAATTAAGTATTAGAGTGTCATTGGTATTGTTTTGTAATAAGATAACATAAGAAGAATTTTATGTTCAAAGTTATGCATGGTTTGTCTTAGTGTTTTGTGCCTATCACTAGAGCGACATCTTACATACATATTAATATATCATATAAAAATGTTTTTTGTTATTACAATTCATATATATATAATAACTAGTATACCTATCTTTAGAAGAATATAGATAATGTACATAGAAAGATATCACATTTGTTCATTGTTCCACTTAAAACATTATTAAACTGTTATATTGTAATTAATATTAAATTATTATTAAGATATGACTATATTATTATACTTTAATATGTTCTTATCATTATATTTTTAAATTTTTCTACTTCCATTAGACTCTTTACAAAAGAAAATAAAATCTAAGACCAAATTGTTATTATATTATTATATTTTTCTATTTCTATTAAACTCTTGGGCATAGCGAAAAACTACATTATTATTATATGATGATACATCATCATATTTTTATTTTATATTCGTTCTTATAGGTAGGGACAGTTTCCATCCCCATAATTAATAATATTAGTTCTAATCTATCATTAAAGTATAATTTTATTATATAATATATTATAACAATGTAGACATATTTTTTTGTTTATATATACATGAAGAATATTAACGTACTAATCTTGTAATAAAAATAATAATAAATATAGATATTTTTTCATTCATTTAAGTGTCACAAACATGTTAAATTAATATTTTTTATTGATGGTCATTTTTGCATCCACATCATAATAAGTCATTAAATGTATTTGAGGTGTCATTACAAGATATAGTTTGAAAGACTATATTGTTATTGTATACTTCAAATATATGCTTAAATTGGGAACATAACTATATTATATAATAAAATAAAACAAATGTATTACTTATTCAATAGTATTTGAGTACAATGAAATAAGAGTTAAAATTATATAGGCATAATAAAATAATAATTTAGAATACCTACCTTATTTTTAATGAAAATTTGACAATGATTATTAGATATAAATCTAATCTAGGAATTAATTTGGAGAAGTGGGAGTTGGTAAACCAACACATAAGGAATATCACTAGTGTTATGATCTTCACTTTAAGCCATTGTAGGATCAATATTTGGGGAATATAAAATAGGTTGGGTGTTCTATTGACCAGAGTAGTTAATGATGGTTAAATAAATAATATACTAATGCTATACATACATGTATATACTAAATATACACATATATATCATTATTGTGCAATTGCAATTGAACAAATTAATACCTATATGAGATAATAATACTAAGAAATACCAACTAGTTATTAAATATATTATTTTAGAATAAATATCCATATATATAAGGCTTAAAAATAATAATAATTATGAACCTTGTTCATCTTTTTGCAAGTACATGTGGAAATAAAATGTTGTGGGCACCCAAGACTATCATTTTGTATATATGTCAGATGTAGAATGAGTATGTAATTATGATATAATTATTGTTCTTGATATGTACAGAAATGAGATCCTAGGCCTATGGATGCAAACTAAGATCTCAAGGTTCCATTACATAGAATTAGAAATATGAATATGTTCAACTACATTCTTGATAGGAGGGTTGAATATTGAGATTAATGTTTCTTTTATTGCAATGGAATTGAGATTGTGAAATGTGTCTGTAAGAGCTAGGGTTAATGATAGATAAATGAGTGATTCTAGCAATAACAATAAATTAGAAAATAGATAATAGACACATTAAGCTAGATCTAGAATAGAGATGTAGCTAGGAACTTGGATCTAAAAACTAGAGAATAATATGTCAAACTTAGGTATCAATGCTTTAGTCTAAAGGTGTCTAAATCAGACAAAGAGGGACATGAATGTAGTCAGGAGGTCATGTAGGCCTGTCTTGCAAAAATAAATCCTAAAACAGTTGGACACAGGTGCTAGGTGCCCTAGTCTAGGTGTTTCCAGCTTTCAAAAGTCATCACAACCTGTGATAGTCTACACTATATTCTTGCACCACTTTTTTTAATAGTTTTGAATATACACATAAAAAATGGAGAAGGGTTGTATTTTAGGGGCTTACCTGAGTCAAACCTTGTGTTGGTTTTCCCATCTCGACAATAGCTATGATGATGGAAAAGAGTGCATATCCCTAGTAGGATACAAGCTAAATAGTGATGGAAATGTAGAATTAACAAATATTATCTCAAGTATGAAAGCATTGGAATGGAGTCTCACATGAGGCTTGATGTTGCTAGAAAATGTTAGTGCATGCTTTCATCATGGAGAATCACAATGTAGTTGATTATGATTGCCACAAAAGAGTTCTATGCTTGAATTTTTTTCTCCTTTAATTCATATCTAAACTTGAATTAATTGATTGAACTTGCTAGTGTAGGTTATGATCATCAGACTTTTGAAATGAGAAAAGGAGTTATATTTATATGCAACTTATAAATTTTCAAATTTTGTTTTTGGCAAACACCAATATTGAAGAGAAAATTCTTACTATTTGCAAAGACAATATTCATTGTTTGAAATTTGGGCCACTTTGTATGGAAAGGGGTGCCTATTAAGAAAATGGCGTCTCAACCTTGCAATTACATAAGGTTACTATTTATATTAATTTCTCATTTGAGCATGAGTTGCTCCAAAATTTTCCCCAAAGCCATGGATTGGCTAAATAATAATGTTAGTAATTGTTTTTGCAAGATCATGTTTGGATTTGAAGATATTAATTTTCATTTTTTAAAGTTTCAAATTCAATTTTGAAGGCCTTAGAGGTGTTTTTGGGCTTAAAAGTGGTCATAGATAGTGTAGTGTGTTATAGCTTGATAGATCTATTTATGAACTTTCTGATGCTTTAAATGATTTGTCAATTGAACTCCCTCATTAAAAGTTATTGCCTTTGAAAGTTGGGTCTCCTAAAATGGGAAATATAAAAGTGTGTTGGACACATAAATGATCTATAAATGGGAATTAGACATATTGGAGTGTATTTTGACATATCATGTGGTATCTTGGATTGGATATAATTTGGGCACCACATTTTTTGGTTGTTTTAGATCATTCTTTTGTAATTTAGTTTGATGGTTTCATGTATTGTATCTCCTATATATTAGGTGTATGAGATGGAGATTGTGTGTCAGTGTTAGACAATTCAAATAACCGGAAGACAACTAAGGGGGGGGAGTGAATTAGTTGTCACCAGATTACCGGAACATTAAGCAATTAAAACTTTAATACCGGAAACCAAAAGATCAATATCGGAATGCATAAACCAATTAACCATAAGCAACAATCAGAGAATAAATACCATCCACATGACATGGAGATTTGTATGGGAAAACTGGGTAAAGGGAAAAACCATGGTGGGAAGCCTACCCACAGTCAGATAATACTTCTGTAGTAAGTATGTGATTACAATTTAGGGGCCTGCACTTGCAGGAAGGCCAACAACCTAGAGAACACTTCTCATTACAAAAGGAGTCTCACTGACTACATAGAAATCCAGACTACAATTCAGAAGAATGAATGAACTACAAAGATAACATCTCCTATGCTTGAGCACAGTTCTGGTTAAGCTCAATACCGGAGGACTAAATCCTTGTACGTAAACCCAACTCAATCACGAATGATCAACCAAATCCTCTGCATGAATGATTATTACATTATTCGCTCCTATACCACATTCCTATATTCCGTACCATGATCTACAATGAGATCTTACATCATATATATATACAAACCCTCGACCAAAAACAATAAGGTCAGCCACTAGACAATAAAATAATTACATAATTACAAAACATGTCATCCTGGGACCAAACAAATAATATCCAACCCATAAGATATCCTAGAAACACATCCAGAAGTCCAATCCACACGTTACATTAAGCCTGTCCATAACCAAGATAAACTAGGACCCAGTTTAGGTCCATACATGCTAAAGCAATGATCCCAATCAACCAAGTCTCGAACATGATCACCATCAACATCCTAAATCTCCACTAGAAGCCGCACCAACACCACTTATGCATATCATCAAAGATCTTCAACAAAGCTCTGCCAATGAAACCCTCACCAGAGCAACAAACCAAGCTTGCCAGCATACAGGATAGCATCTGATCACCAGATCAAAACCAACTGACTGAACATGAATCTGAGTATCATGAATAATCCAATTCCATAACCCAAACCTATCAGAGCATACCAGATTATCATGATCTAATCCAACCAGAAACTAAATAACCTGCCGGGACTAGAAGGATATCGGTAAAGTAGGCAAAACAACTAGTGTTGACATCAATGACAAAACATCAATGCATCACATAATCAATTCCTCCAAATGGCCAATAGTAAGAGCCTTATGGCTTTTGAGTTACCTGTAGATCTCTACTTAGTGATATTCCAATGAAGAGCTTTCTCTTCAAGTATATTGTATTCTATTGTTTATTTATAAATAATATATTGAATGGATTTTGAAGCGTGGGTCTTTTTCTTATCTTGAAAGGGTTTTTCCCATATAAATCACTATGTTGTGGTATGGATTCTATTTGTGTTATTTTTGTTTATTTTATTTTTCTTTTGTAACTATCATTTTTTTTCATACGTCGTGCCTCAATATTAGTGTAGGAAATTGTTACTGCCTTAACTTCCTTTTAGTTCCCAATGACCAAGTCCTAGCAAATTTATCTATGAAAAAGATTGTGAATAGGGGAATGCACCATTTACATAAATGGTCACACAACTAAGTACAATTAGGCACAACTTACACAACTACTAAAGTGGGTCCAAACCTAGTGTGGAATTGTAAAGGAAAACAATTTATGACACTAGATTAGTCCCCACTCTACTACGAGTATGAACTTATGGTCATACTCTTGGTAAGCTATGGAGAAGCCAAAGATTACTTCATCAAGAAATCAAAGAGAGAAGACAACTCCAAGCATATCAAGTCAGTAACCCCCAAGAATTATGATATTGTCAGACTACAATATCAAGATAATTTACTTGGTAAGTACAAAGTGAGAAATATGATCAAAATTTGTAGTTCACACATGGATCATACAAAACATAAAGGCATGACATATAGGACTAGTAAGATCCATAAATTCTCACAAGAAACCATATCCATAAAAAGAAGACAAGTAATTTAGGAATAGTAAGATTCTTAGATAATTAATAGGATTCTTGTTAAAAACATATAAAGAATGGCCTCTAGGACTAGTAAGATCCTGAAATTCTTACTAGGATCCATATCTACAAGGAGTCACAATGATAACAAGTTGTGTTATTCCAAGAAGCTCATGAACAAGTTAAGGTCTCACAAAGGCCAACAAGCTATACTATGTTAGGTAAGTTTCATGCCAATAAAGATTATAAGGTAAAAAATAATCTCTAATTGTTGGGTAATATCACTTGAATGTTGGAAAAGGGTGTTGTGATAACACAACCAATCTTGTGGTGCGTGATCAAAGTGTACAACCAATCTTGTGGTGTGTGAAAAAGGTGAGATACATAGAGAAATGTATGCCCACACCTACTAGAAGGTTGATCCAAATAAGCTACTTATGTGTTGTCATTGATGTCAACATGCTTTGGTTGTCATTAGTGACTGGTTGGTATAAGTAATGTTGAGTTTTCTATGCAGTTATGCTAAGATATTTTCTCCATATATCTTCTATGCTACATATCTATTCATGTGGTTTAGATATGTTGTTAAGCTATGTTTGGATATGTTATATTCTGGATTTGGTGCTTCAAATTTTTGTGATAAAGAAGTTGTGATTGCTAGTATGTTTGATAGTATTTGACAATGTTTCCATATTAAATGCATGCTCCACATTTCTCTACATTATGATTTCTAGCGTTGCAGTTTTCGACTTAAGTTGATAATGTCATTAGCTTCATTCTATTTAGTTGGCATGTGATCTTGGGTTTCAGAAGCATGCTTTCCAGTTTGATGGTGTTTACTCTAGGTTTGGCAACCTCAAGTGTTTACACTTCATATTATTTCTCCAATGATTATGGATTGTTGTAAAATGTGTTTGATTTTTATTAAGATGTGGTGTGGTCCACTTTACATTCTTTTCTACCATGGAAATGTTTAGTGCCCACCTAATTTGAATTGTGTTTTGTTAAGTTTCCTAACCAACCTTGGGAGACTTTACATATTTGAGGATGATATAAATAAGGGATAAATTTTTTAGGATGATGTGGGTGTTGTGTGTGATGTATATGTGAAAGAAAGTGAAATGCGATGAAGGTGTGTGAAAGAGAATCTATCTCCTCGAGACTATATGATGAATGGTGTTTGAGTTGGTGAAAAGTGTTGACTAGTGTCAACTTTCATGTGTTAGCTACTAGAAGCAGTGAGCCAAAGGTATCTACAAATATTACGATTGCAAAAGTGCATCAGAGGTGGGTTCTTTCTCTTTTATTCTTCTTCATTTTGGCAGTGAGCCCTCGATATTGAGCCTCTCTTTCTTTCTCTCAAGCAGTGAGCCCTCTGGCAATGGGCCTTTGGTAGTGATCCTTTCTTGTAAAATTCATATTAGCCAGTGTCATCCTAATAGGTGTTCATATATTGAGAATAGCTTCTCTGTGGTTTTTCTCCTAATAGGGTTTTCCACATAAAATCTAGTGTTTCATTGTGTATGGTGTGCTCTGATTTCTCAGGTTCTTTCATGCTTATATCTTTCAGTGGATTATGTGTTAAAGTTAAGTTATTGTAGATTTGATTCAAGAAATATATTTTAGATTTTATACAACTGATTCACGCCCCCCCCCGGCTGTTAGTTGTCTTGTGTATTAGAATGTTCAACAATTGGTATCAGAGCCTTGGTTCCTTGGAGAAGAGATTAACCGCTTGAGGAGATATTGATGGCACACAAATTGACAATCCCTATGTTTGATGGATATGACTATTCTTTCTGGTAAGTGAAGATGCAAGGTTACTTGATTTCCCTTAGCTATAAATTATGGAATTCTGTTAAACAAAAGTTCACTAAACTGCAGATTGAGGTGAATACACTAGATGAGATCAAGGAATTTGAAGACAATGAAAATGAAAGGTTTGCTATCTTTAGTGCTCTTTCTAAGATTTAATTAACAAAGGTTGTATCCTTGGAATTTGCTTATGAAGTTTGGGATAAATTAGAAAAGAATTAGGAAGGAGATGATACTACTAAAGAGGCTAAGTTTCAGAATTCTAAAACTAAATATGAATGCATGGGGATGGATGAATAAGGCAATATAATTAGCTACCTATAGAAGATAGATGATGTTATGAATGAGATCAAACGTCTTGGAGGTAACTTACCAGAAGATGAAGTTGTGAAAAAGGTACTCATAACTCTTACTAAACCCTATAGCTCTAAATTATTAGCAATAGAAGAATCACAAAATCAAAATAAGTACACTAGAGGATACTTGTATGGCTCTTTAATTTCTTTTGAAATGAGAGAATTTTGTACTAATAGTATAAGAACAAAGATGGCATTTAAGACTACTAGATCAACAAAAGATGAAGAATCTGATGAAGAAAACTTTGATGAGATTAGGAGAATTTTGTGAGAAGAATGAAGAAAGGAATCAGAAAATGCAAAGGTAAATTTCCCTTTAAATGTTTTAGCTATGGAAAGATAGGTCATTATGCTTCTAGATGTCCCGATAGAATTGCAAATCAAAAGAATAAGGAATTCAAAAGAAAATTCAATAAGAAGGCTTATTTATGTTAAAGAAGATGCAAGTATTTTTGATGATGAATATAATTATGAAGAATACAATGAATCCTTGTTCTTGGATATAAAGGAAGAATCTTGCTCTCCTAACCCTAATAAAATTGTGAAGGAAAAAGCTCTAGAAGATACAACTAAAACAAAAGGTATTGTTGTATTTTGTTTTCATGCTAGAAGAGATAAATATGAATGGATTATTGATAGTGGATGTTCAAATAATATGACTGGTGACAAGAGTAAGTTTGTAAATCTTGAAAAAATTGATGGAGTCGTCGTTAGATTTGGAGATGATCAGACAACTAGGATAGTTGGAATTGGTTCAATTAATTTTGATGGCATACATAATATAGGTAATGTTATTGTTTTCCATGTTAAAGGCTTGAATAATAACCTTTTGAGTGTTGGTCAAATGTGTGAAAATGCATATAATCATTTTTTTCAAGGTGATGGGTGTGAAATCAAGAAAAGCTCTAAAATTGTGATTGCAACAAGAAAGGAGATATATGGAAATGTATATTAGTTGAGGACTACTGGCGAATACTTCTTGAAGGAACAAATTATTGAGAGTTGGCTATGGCATCAGAGGATGTGTCACATTAATTTTGATAATTTGGTGAGGATTAGTCCAATTTAAGTTGTGATAGATTTGCCGAAGATCACAAAACTTGCTAGTGCTATTTGCAAAGAATGTCAAGTTGGAAAGAAAACAAGGAGAAAATTTAAGGTTAAGGAACAATGTTCTACAGGATTGTTGGAGTTAGAGGACACTGATCTTTGTGGTTTGACCAAAACTAGAAGTCAACAAGGTGACAGGTATTTAATGCTCTTAATTGATGATTACACTAGAATGACTTGGGTTATTGGTGTAGGAGCACCTTGCAGATTTTGGGAGATCACTTGAGAAATGAAGGCTCTTAGAAGTTTTTATAGGTTCTTTGAATGTTTTTGAATTGTAATAAGGACTTTCAAGACCATTCATTTTGTTTTGATTAGGCATGTAAGGCTTTGATGCCTTTTTTGCAGTGTGAACTTCCTAGGACCTATTTGGTCAACCATTGTCAAATGATACCCAACATGCCTAAATGAGGAAAGAAATGTATTTTGGCTTCTATGTGGCCTATTTTTAAGGTTTATGATATGTCCTAATAGGTTAGATAGGAAAAATTCATAGGTTGTGAAGTTTGTGCAAAGTTTTTAAATTTGATGACAACTTTTGTTGTCAATTTGTTGTCACTTTGTAACTAATTTCCCTCCAATGGATACCTAATTCAAATTTTAGTTGGAGTCGACTGAGAAGGTTAAAGAAACCTTATTTAAATTTTGATGTAAGACTGATGATGATGAATTTTGGATGTAAGATTGTGATCAGATTCAATAAACACTCAGAAATTTCCAGAAATTTGTTGTAACAGTCCCTTGTACGGACATTGTACAAACTCCATGTGTAGGATAAATAATTTATTTACATAGGAATATGTGTTAATGTTCATTTGGAATTGATTTTATAGGAAAATTATGTGTAATAAGCAAGATATGTACATTTTTGTAACAGGCGGTCTGAAAACCCTCCAAAACTAGGGTTTCTAAGAAAATACACTCTTAACCCCACATTCCTCTAGCCAAATTGGACCAAAATATGAGGACTAGTAGGGGAGAGAATGTAATTTAATATTCTTTAGGTTTCTGAATGGGCTGTTGAACTGGTGGAGTTTGGGATCAAGCCCTAGGCTAGGCATCCTCATGTGACTAGCTTGTTTGGCTGCTAAAAATTGTGCAAAGGGAAAACTAAGCGTGCTGGACCCTATATGACCATGAATTTGTTATTTTGGGATGTCTGCAGAAATTTTTCATCCATTGGTGTCTTTGGATCAGATCTTTGGAGTATGGTTTCTTTGTAAAAGTGGCCTAAAAGCCTTTTAGCCCTCTTATAGCAACATCGTTTGACCTAGTTAATGCAAGAGTTGGGTTCTAAGTTTTGGAAGAGTTTTGTGTCATAATTGGAGGAATTAAAAAGTGTCAAGATAATATGGTATCATGAGGAGTATTTCCAAGTTCTGCCTTAAAAGTTCAAAACAGGGCTACTAGGAGTAGGCATCTTGTTGAGGGCAGTCACCTTGATTGCATTTGTACAAATAAAAGGGTGTTGTTTTGGTTGTAATCAGTGTTCCTTGAGTTGGTAAAAAGGTTCTATAGGGTCCATACCTCTTTTGGAATGGTGGATATGTTGTAATCCAAGTTAGCCATAGGTGGCTACAAGAGAGTTGGTGCCAAGAATAGACTTGATGTGAGAAGTTGTATGTCCATGAGGTGTTCATGGATATAGTGGGGTACCGTTGAGAAAAGGGGAGTATAGAGGAGTTCTTTCATGTTTCTTTTAGTATTTTCCAAGAATCCATGTGAATGTTGAAACCTTAGTTGAGGGTCTAGTGGATTGAGTTTGAGTGAGAAGTCTTTGTTCCTTGGGGCTTTGCATCATATTTGTACATTAGAGCAAGTCTGATCATTGGGAGGACAGATTTTGGCATATGTTAGTAGAAGAGAGCCAAGAAAAGGCTATCATAATTCCTCCAAAGGGTATGTTCGCAGAGGTGGCTAAGAAATTCCAAGAGATGGAAGAGATTATCAAGACTGGGGTCAAAGAGGCACTCAAGGCTCAACTAAAGGCAATGAAGAAAGGAAAAGGGTCAGGTGAGGAGATTGATGAAGAAGGGGAACAAGAGGGTGAAGAATAAGAACCCCAAAGGAAGAAGCCAAAGATACCTGTTGATCAGAGACCATTCCTTGAAGCCCTCAAGACAATAGGCAAAGACTCTTCTAAAGCAAAGATGGAGATTCCTACCTATAGTGGGAAGATGAATGTTGAAGAGCTTGTAGATTGGATAGATGCCCTAAATAATTATTTTGATTAAAAGGAAGTGGCTGAGGAGAAGAAAGTGAAGTTTGGAAAGAATAAACTAAAGGGTGTTGCCTTAACTTGGTGGAACTATACTCAAGGTGAAAGGGTGAAGATGGGCAAGAGTATGGTTCATTCTTGGGACAAGATGGAGTACAAGCTCAAGGCCCAATTCATGCTTGCTGATTATGAAGTGCATTTGTATAGGAGAATGCGAAACTTGAAGCAGAAGGTTTTGGATGTGGCTTCCTACACAGAGGAATTATACAAATTGAGTTTGAGATCAAGGCACCGTGAAGATGAAAAGGAGAAGGTTGCTAGGTACTTGAATGGGCTCAAGTTCAACATTCAAGATGATGAGTATGATGAATCCTAAGACAGTAGATGAATGCTTTCAAATGGATTTGAGGGAAAAAGATAAGTTGAGAAGAAAAGGTGAACAACACGGTAGGAGAAAAGGAGGCAAAAATTTTAGAGGAAAAAGAAATTTTGGGGGAAGAGGACAATCTCAAAAACCCCAAGGTGAGTCTAGCCAGTAAGAAAAAAGTGGAGACTTAGGTTCAAGAGGAGGCTTTAGAGAAAGAAGACCCAATAGAAGGGGTAGATTTGGTGGACTAGGGAGAGGGCCTAGTGTCTTCACAGGGAGATGCTTTAAATTCAACCAAGTAGGGCACACTGCAAGCAAGTATCCTGAGAAAGCCTCAAACCTCATGGAGGAGAGAGAAGGAACCAACTGATTTAAGAAGATGATTGCCAAAGTGTCAATTCCCCAATTGGAAGTGCAGCCCCAACCCATGATGGAGAAAGCTTGATGATGAACCATGTTGAAGGTACCTCAAGTGAAAGAACCCCCTCAAAGGAAGACATTATTCAAAACCATGTGCAAGGCCTATGGTAAGCTATGCAAGGTAATAGTTGATTCAGGTTCTACTAAAAATTTGGTTTCCACAGAGATGGTAGACAAATTAAAGTTGAAAAGATTACCTCATGCTAACCCTTATAAGGTGTGATGGTTGAATACAGATCAATAGGTCTTAGTAGATGAACAATGTTGGTTAGAGTTTGCAATAGGAGAGTATAAGGATAGAATATTGTGTGATGTGATCCCCATTGATTCTTTCCATCTATTGTTAGGACTTCCATGGCAGTATGATGTAAAATCCCAACATGATAGGAAAACAAGCTCCTTTCTCATAAACTAAAATGGGAGAAAGTACAAGATGGATCCTTTACTAGATGAGAGTGTGGATAAGAACATTGGGTCAAGTGTCATGTTAGTAAGTGGAAAATAATTTCTAGATATCCTAAAGGAAGAAGGAACCCCTGTGTATGGCCTAATTTTGAAGCCTAAAAATAGTCCCAATGTGTCTAGTAATGGTAAGGAAGAAATTCCCAACGAGGTGCAACAATTGTCGGACAGGTATAAGAGCATAATGGTGGAGGAAATGCCTAATACCTTGCCACCCATTTGGGACATAAGCCATTGGATTGACTTCATACTAGGTTCTACATTACCAAACAAACCAGCCTATAAGATGACTCCATCTCAGAATGAGGAGATTGCCAAGCAAGTACAAGAGTTGTTGGATAAGGGGTTTGTGAGAAAGAGTCTCAGTTCATGTGATGTCCCAACACTCCTAGCACCTAAAAATGAATGGTAAATGGAGACTTTGTACTAATTTTGGGGCCATCAATAGGATTACCATAAGATATAGGTTTCCTATGCCTAGGATTGAATATTTAATGGATTGTTTGGGAGGAGCTTGCTACTACTCCAAAATTGATCTCAAGAGTGGGTATCATTAAATCAGAATAAGGCAAGGGGATGAATGGAAGACAACCTTCAAAACAAATGAAGCTCTCTATGAGTGTATGGTGATGCCTTTTGGGCTATCCAATGCCGCAAGCACCTTTATGCGCCTCATGAATGAGGTATTGAAAGAATTCACTGGTAAATTTGTTGTTCTTTATCTTGATGATATTCTTGTGTTTAGTAGGACAAAGGAGAAGCATTTGGACCACTTGAATTTGGTTTTGAAGAAGTTGCACGATGAAAAGTTGATGATCAACATTGAGAAGAGTATCTTCATGAAGGAGGAGCTTGTCTACCTTGGTTTTGTAATCTCCAAGTGAAATTTGAAGATGGATCCAAAAAGGTGGAGGCTATATTGACATGGACAACACCCAAGACAGTAGGTGATCACTCACAATACTGGTTCCAACTTTTTGACCAACTTTGACACTTAGATGAACATTTTGAAAAAAACTTTCGCTTTCCGACACCTATAACTTTTAAACCATTAAGAATTTGAAGATGATGTAAACTAGTGATTTGTAACATCTTGTTTGTAGATTCTAAAAAATTTTTTTTCAATTTTTTTTGAATAAAATTTTATTGATTTTTCCATCTCCCTCAAAAAGTAGTTTTTTATAGCTGTGTAGGGGAAAAATTGAGACTAAGTATGGTAACCCTAATTCCACTCTCATACACACTCATGGAATAACAAAGAGCCTAGGGGGGTACCGCATGTCGGCTACTTCTTATGAGAAAGAGAGAGCCATGGATTACCTCTTAGATTTTATATTCCTTTGTTGTAAATGAGAGAGAGGAATGATGCAAAATGCAATCTAACATAGAAAGCAAATAAACAAGCAAATCCTAATCTGATAATGCAGATCAAAGAACAAATGATATAGTGCTGAAAAGTACAGATCATAAGGAAAAATCAAAGGTGAACCTATGTCTAAAATTTGAGTAAAAATGTTCGAAACCAGGGTGCCACGCCACTGTCCTGATTCTGCAATTTTGGAGCTGCAAATGCCAGGAGGAATTCTGAGATATGTAAGTTACTAATCTACCAAGTCCTACTGACAGAGGATAGGACCAGGGTGCCACGTCCCTTTCCTTGACATATTTTTGCACTTCTGAGGTTTCTGGGTGGTGTAGATGCCTATTTCAGACCTGTAACTACTTCCAGATTTCTATTTCTGCACTTGCAACTGAAAAGGGAATGTTTGGGGGTGAATATATAGGGTTTTGCCTTAGTCAAACCCCCGATTTAGTGATTTCCACCTCCATGAATAGCCTATAATGTACTGAAAATGTGTGTGCAAGAACCTTGTGTATATGCAAGATCCTAAGAATGAAAGTAAACAACCTAGAGCAACCCTAAAGAGTAAACCCTAATTGCTTATAATTGACAAAGTAAATGCTGTAAATCCATAATGCAAAGTGATCTAAAGCATGAATATGAATAAAAAAGAAGCTTATGCAAATATCTGAATACAACATGAAATCATACCCAACCCCAAGGGAGAGGTACAAGCCAATAGTCAGTCGGTGATCTCCTATTGTTCTTCTATATCTTCAAAATCCCCCAACTGATAAAATGATGCTTGATGAATGTTTGATGGATGAAAGATGAATGTTGCTGAAGACTTCAAAGATCTACTCTTTCGCTGCAAAGAAGGCTCTAATACTCCAAAAAACCGCTCTTAGATTCTTAAAAGAAGACCCCTTCAAATGAAGAAAGAGAGCTCTTAAGTATGAAAACCCTAGATCTTAATTTCATGTTTAGGCCGACCTAGGATTTGAATTTCCTGCTGATATTTTGGGGTTAAGCATTATCATATCATAGGATTTGTGCTCCCAAAATTTTGAGGAAAAAGCCACAGACCATGTGCATTCCCGCTACGGTTCGACCAACTTTTCACCGAATTTTTAGGGCCCTTATAAATGATGATATTAGAGCGCATCCAAAAGGTATAGCTGATTTTGAGATGTTTTGATATGCAAAATCGGGCCTAAATGGTCAAAATAAGACATAATTACGGTTTATGATTAAATGATTCATTGGAGGAATACAATGAAAAGGGGAATGAGAAATGACTATATAATGTGTAAAGTGATGAGACATGACCTTAGATTTAATTAGATTAATTAATTAAATGCTTAAAGGGGAATGAGAAATGCAAGATGCAAAACACACTAAGGCGGGTGCTAATCTAAGTGTGAAATTGTACCACCCTAGCAAGGGTGTACAATTTACGACACTACAACAACAAACAACATTTTTTAAGAGTGATGTGCATCCTATAACACATAACTTCTTTTCTATAAATGATAAAAACTTATTTTTTTTGAATTTTAGTTTGTAACATCAATACCCAAGGCATGCAGTTGGTTTGATAGTGATATGTTTAATATTTTTCAATTTATTTAGTTTTGAAGTCTGACTAATTATAATTTAGATATAGGTGTACGTTTTAACACATAACGTTTTCTATATAAATCAAAATTAAATTACTTTTTTTTTTAGAAAGAAGACATCAATACCTAGAACATAGATATTTTTCAGATTTTATTTGAATTAGTTTACTATTTTTCCCAATGCATTGAACAAAGAGGTTCACCTTCGGTGAAAAACCTACATTCCTAAGAAAAAAAAAATAAAAATTAATGAAATTAAATATATTAAAAATTATACTATATGGAAATCTTCTAATAAGGACTAAATACTTAAAAAAATAAAACTTCTAAATGAATTCATTTGACCCCCCAAAATATAATGTAATTTTTTTTTATCAGCATTTGATAGATGCAAAGGAGACTCCATTGCAAGTATGATTTATAAGTAGAGAGGATCTATGCAATAAATTTAATCTAAGAGCCTTTGATCTAAGTCTCTTCAATTATTTACTTCAAATGGGACCTCTTAAAGCTTAAATCATTATATTTTCTAAAAAATGTACGATTTCAGAAAAAATCAGGATGTACCAAAAAGTGGGAACCACTATTGCGAGGAGTTTCCATGGATTGGCAACATTTTATAGAAAGTTCATCAAAAATTTCAATCATATATGTGCACCTATCCTAGATACAATCAAGGGAGGTAAAAAATGTAAGTTTTCTTGGATAAATGAAGCAAATGAATCTTTTGGGTATTTGAAAAAGAGAGTAGCACAAAAACCTATTGTTTTTTTGCCTGATGTCAACAAGTTGTTCACAGTGGAGTGTGATGCTAGTAATCTTGCCATACGTGCTATCTTGAGTCAAGAGGGAAGTCCGGTAGCTCTCTTTAGTGTGAAATTCAATGATGCTAAAAGGAAGTATTCTACATATGATTTGGAGTTGTATGCAATGGTACAAGTCCGGAAGAAATGGCGGCATTACCTTTTACCCAAAGAATTTATTATTTATACTGACAATCATGCTCTCAATTTTCTGAATGGACAGGAAAAGCTTAGTCACAAGCATATGAAGTGGGTTGAATATCTTCAATCCTACACATTTACCATCAAACACAAGAAGGGGAAAGCCAATAAGGTGGTAGATGCATTGAGTAGAAGGATGTGCATGGTGCGAGAAATTCAATTGCAAAGTGTGGGAATTGATTCTCTCAAGCATATGCAAGGATGATGAATATTTCAGTAAAATATATGAGGTTTGCACTCAATTTTTAGACTCTTACCATTTTGATTTTTCTGAGCTTTTATTGCAGCAAGGGTTGTTGTTCAAAGGAGTCATTTGTGTGTCCCTAAATGCTCCATGAGGGAAAATATTATCAAAGAGAAGCATTGTGATAGTTTGGGAGGTCACTTTGGGCTTGACAAAACCTTGGAACAGGTGAAGAGGTATTTTTGGCCAAAGTTGCAATCAGATGTTAAATAATTTGTTGAAAGTTGCAACATATGCCAAAGGGATAAGGGGACATCATCAAATGCAGGTTTATATCAACCACTCCCTATTTCTAATAGGCCATGGGAGAGTATCATCATGGATTTTATTTTGGGTCTTCCTAGGACTCAAAGAGTTTTTGACAACATTTTTGTTGTAGTAGACAGATTCAGTAAGATGGCTTACTTTTTTCCATGTAAATATACTAATGATGCTTCCCATATTGCTAGTTTATTCTTCAAATAATTTGTTAGAATACATGGTTTGCCTCTCAATATTCTAACTGACAGGGACTCTAAGTTTGTGGGTCACTTTTGGCGTACATTGTGGAAGAAGTTGGGGACTCAATTGTCCTTCACATCATCCTATCACCCTCAGACTGATGGCCAAACTAAGGTGGTGAATAGATCATTGGGAAATTTGCTTAGATGTGTCCCTAAGCAGCATGGAGAAGCTTGGGATATGATCATCCCTCAAGCTGAATTTTCTTATAATGATTCTATCAATAGAAGCACCATAATAAGTCCATTTGAGGTGGTCTATGGGATTCATCCAAGAGGAATTATAGAACTAAGAGATCTACAAGGATTGGAGAGAAGGAGTGCCCAGGGAGAATACTTTGCAGTAACTATGAAAGATATTCATGATAGAGTAAGAGAAACTCTCCAAAAGAACACTGATAAGTACAAAGAGAAGGACAATGAAAAGAAGAGGGATGTGTAGTATAAGGAGGGAGATTTGGTGATCGCTCTTTTGAAGAAAAAGAGACTTTCTAAGGGGTAGCCAACTAAGTTCTTTATGAAGAAGATTGGTCCTTGTAGGATTATGCATAAGTTGGGTCCTAATACCTATGAGATTGAACTTCCTCAAGGCTTAGGAATATCACCTATTTTTAATGTTTCAGACTTGTTTCCTTATAGAGGTGATGTTGCACGTTCAGATGCAGGTTTGTAATCAGATGGAGATGAAGGTTGGATCAAGGATCTACCACCTACCCAACCTTTGAAGTTGGAGAGCATTTTGGACACCAAGGTGGTTAAAAAGACTAGAAAGAAGACATAAGAAATACCTTGTTAAGTGGAGTATCTTACCTAATGAAGATTCCACATGGATGATAGAGGATGACATTCAAAAGCATGGACATATTGTTGCAGACCTCATTCCTCAAGAGACTTGAGTTTTCTATGCTCCCCAGGAGTATGGTGCAGGAATACCTTACAGATTTTGGGAGAAGTCTCTTAGAAGTGTTTATAGGTTCTTTGAATGTTTTTAAGTTGTAATAAGGTCTTTCAAGACCATTAATTTTGTTCTGATTAGCCATGTAAGGCTTTGATGCAATTTTTTGTAGTGTGAACTTACTAGGACCTATTTGGTCAACCATGGTCAAATGACATCCAACATGCCTAAATGAGGAAAGCAATGTATTTTGGCTTTTATGTGGCCTATTTTTAAATTTTATGATATTTCCTAATAGGTTACATAGGCAAAAGTCATAGGTTCTGAAGTTTGTGCAAAGTTGTCAAATTTGATGACAACTTTTGTTGTCAATTTGGTGTCACTTTGTAAGTAATCTCCCTCCAATGGCTACCTAATTCAAATTTAAGTTGGATTCAATTGAGGAGGTTAGATAAACCTTATTTAAAGCCTTGGAGGTCAAGAAGAATGATAATGATGAAGTTTGGACATGTAAGATTGTGATTAGATTTAATAAACACTCATAAATTTCCAAAAAATTGTCTAACAGTGCCTTGTACAGACTCCATGTGCAGGATAAATAATTGATTTGAATAGGCATATGTGTTAATGTTCATTTTTATTTTATTTGGCAGGAAAATTTTGTGTAATAAGCAAGATATCTGCATTTTTGTAACAGGTGGTCTGAAAACCCTCCAAAACCAGGGTTTCTTAGGAAATGCACTCTTAACCCCACATTCCTCCGGCAAAATTGGATCAAAATATGAGGAATGGTATGGGAGACAATGTAATTTAATATTCTTTAGGTTTCTGCATGGGCCATTGAACTGGTGGAGTTTGGGATCAAGCCCTAGGCTAGGCATCCTCATGTGACTAGTTTGTTTGACTGCTAAAATTTTTGCAGAGGTAAAAATAAGCATGTTGGACCCTATATGACCATGAATTTGTTGTTTTTGGATTTTTTCAAACCTTTTTAATGCATTGGTGTCTTTGGATCAGACCTTTGGAGTGTGGTTGCTTTGTAAAATTGGCCTAAAAGCCATTTTAGCCCTCCTGTAGCAACAACGTTTGACCCAGTTAATGCAAGAGTTGAGTTCTAAGTTTTGGAAGAGTTTTGTGTCATCATTGGAGGCATAAAAAAGTGTCAATATTCTATGATATCATGAGGAGGATTTCCAATTTCTACCTTAAAAGTTCAAAACGGGGCTATTAGGAGTATGCGTCTTGTTGAGGGCAGTCACCTTGATTGCATCTGTACAAAAAAAAGGGTGTTGTTTTGGTTGTAATAAGTGTTCCTATATTTGGTCAAAAGGTTCTATAGAGTCCATACCTTTAATGGTGGACGTTTTGTAATCCAAGTTATCCATAGGTGGGCTACATGAGAGTTGGTGCCAAGAATAGACTTGATGTGAGAAGTTTATCTCCATGAGGTGTTCATGGATATAGTGGGCTCCCATTGAGAAAAGGGGAGTGTAGAGGATTCCTTTCATGTTTCTTTCAGGATTTTCCAAGAATCCATGTGAATGTTGAGACCTTAGTTGAGGGTCTAGTGGACTGAGTTTGTGTGAGAAGCCTTTGTTCCTTGGGGCTCTGCATCAGTTACTTTCTTAAGAGAAAAATCTAAATCTATAGAAAAGTTTAAGAAATTCAAGGTCATGGTTGAAAATAAGATAGTCAAAAGAATAAAATGTTTAAAGTCTAACAATGGTGGATAGTTTACTTTTAATGAATTTAATATATTTTGTGAGAATCGTGGGATAAGAAGACATTTGTCCGCTCCTAGGATGCCACAACAAAATGGTGTAGTTGAAAGGATGAATAGAATAATTCAAGAGGCTATGAGAACAATGATGAATGAATCAAGTCTTCTAAAAATCTACAAGAAGGAAGCAATGCACACTACAGTATAAAATCTTAACAGAGTATAGATAAGAAGGAATCATGGGAAGACATCTTATTAACTTTAGTATGGAACAACTCTATTTGTGAAATATTTTAGAGTATTAGGAAGTAAATTTTATATCAGGAGAGATGAATTAAATTTAGGAAAATTTTGACACAAAAATTTATGAAGGCATTTTTCTTGGCTACTCTACTAAAAGTCAAGCTTATAGATGTTATAACAAAAGACTGAGAAAAATTGTTCAAAGTACAAATGTGATGGTTGATGAGGACACTATGAAGAATACGGTTGTAGAGATGGGATATCAATTAGATGAGCCTATTGCAAAACTAGAAGAAGAGAAGGTTGAAGAAAGAGAGGTATAGGATGAAAAGGAAGATGTTCCAAAAATTGCTCCTAAGACTTCTAAACATGTGCAAAATAATCATTCAGAGAAACAAATTATTGGAGACAAGAATAGAGTGTTATCACAAGAAGTAAAGTTGTTGAAGGATAGGTGACTTATGCTTAATTTTAAAAACATAACCAAAATATTGAAGGATGCTTGTAGTGATCAGCACTGGACGAAAGCTATGAAAGAAGAATTGGAACAAATTGAGAAGAACTAGACTTGTGAACTTGTTCCAAGACCGATTAACAAGAATGTGATAGGAAGAAAATGGGTATTTTTGAACAAACTAGATGAGGATAGTCACATAGTGAGAAACAAGGAAAGACTTGTACGTAAAGGCTATTCATTGGTAGAAGGAATATATTCTGAGCAAACTTATGCTCCTATAGAAAGAATGGAAGCTATCAAAATAATTTTGGATTTTGCAGCACATAAGAATTTAAAGTTCTATCAAATGGATATGAAGTCTACATTTATGAATGGAGAACGAAAAGAGGAATTATATATAGAAAAACTAGAAGGATTTAATCTCTCAAACACTCTGGATATGGTTTGCAAATTGAACAAGGCATTGTATTGACTGAAGAAAGCTCCAAGAGCTTGGTATGCAAGGAGTGATAGGTATTTGCTGAAGAAAGTATTTCAAAAAGGTACTACTAATAGTAATCTCTATTGTAAGGTTGTAGATAATGACATCTTAATTATTATTGTTTATGTGGATGATATAATCTTTGGAGGAAATGATGGTATGTGCAAGAATTTTTCTGATGAGATGGAAGAAGAGTTTGAAATGTCTATGATTGGGGAGATGAATTTCTTTCTTGGTTTACAATTTACTTAGAAGCATGATGGTATATTTAATTCACAATCTAAGTATGTTAAAGAAATGTTGAAGAATTTTGGAATGGAAAATGCAAAACTTGTATGTACTCCTCTAGATACCGGTTGTAAGTTGAGAGAAGATGTTGAATCACCAAATACTGATCATAGAATATATAGATCAATGATTGGAGGATTATTGTAACCTAATTGCTACTAGACCAGATATCATGCATGTTGTTTGTCTTGTAGCTATATTCTAGCAAGATCCCAGAGAAACATGTTGTGAAAATAATTTTTAAATACTTAAAAGGAACAAAGTATTATGGTCTATGGTATCCTAAAAGATCTAATTTCACTCTTATTTCCTATACCAATGTAGATTGGGTTGGTTGTGTCCAGATGACAAGAAAAGTACAAGTGGAGGTGCATTTTTCCTTGGACTCTAGTTGGTTGCTTGATCAAGTAAGAAACTCAATATCTCTATCTATTGCTAAAGCTGAGTATATTGCTGCTCCTACTTGCTATACTTAGGTATTATGAATAAAAAAAATATTGATGGACATTGGAATATTGTTTGATAAACCTATTTCTATCTTTTGTGACAATATCAGTACAATAAATATTTCTAAGAATCTGGCACTGTATTCAAGAATGAAACACATTTCAATTCAGTACCACTTCTTGAGGGAGAAAGTTTTGAAGGATAAAGTAAATCTTGATTATGTTCCTACAAAGGAACAAATTGTTGAATTATTGATAAATTTGCTAAAACAATTGCAAAAGATACTTTTGAATATATCTGCGAGAAATTGGGGGTTATTTCCCATCCTTTTCTAAACTAAATGCATCTAGAGATGCATTAGTCTAGTGAACTTCATGAATACTATTATTCTGGACTAATGATTTGGTGCTACCTCCTAGGGGGAGCGATGTAGTTGTAGGTTTTTGAATTTTTTTTTATTCGAGCCTTTGTCCTTGATGGCAAATGGGGAGAGAATGAGATGATGCAATATCTAGAAAAGGGGGAGAGAACATGAAATAGATTGATGACAAAGGGGGATATTGTTGCAAGATTGATCAGAATGAGGTTCTTATGTGTTTTCAATGATTTGAAGATGCTTTGAATGTCATTAGTGTCTAGTTGGTATAAGTGATGTTGAAGCAGTCACTAGTGAGGAGGGACCTCAAAGAGATCAATCCGGACCGGTCAACAAGAGTAAACACAAAGATATGATGGAGTCAATGTAGAACAGGTTATTTTATTTCATGAAAATTGATTACAACCAATCGGTAGCAACCAGATTATAGCATAACTGACTCACAGGCCCGGTAGAACATATAGAATAGGTCACAACCGGGACCTTGAATCTTAAGATCTATCTTCTACTCACATTCTCACTAATTGATTCTTCTATATATTGCATTCTAATGTGGAATTAAAATTATATATATCGATCCAAAGGATCCAATCAACCCAAAAGGGATAAAACCCAAAGAACAAGACCTAACGTGTAAAATAAACAAGGTCAGCCTCTGCCAAGAGATTCTTCCGGAAAATCCAAAGGATGAAATGTAGATCACAGGATAAGGTTGGCCACATTCCAAGGAACATTGGAATCAACGCCTAAGGCTCTGCAAGCTTCATAAGGGGTTCCAGTAGATCACCAAAATAGGTCTAGGAAACTAGTAAAAAGAACTGTCAACCGGTAATAGGAAACTATCAAGAAAATTGAAAGCGATATCTTTTCGAAAAATGATTTAAATACGATGCGGTCTGGAACTAAGAAAGATGATCAAGTCTTCAAGTATAATCCAACTCCATAGGATCCAGTGAGACAAAACTGGGACACATAGAAAGGAAATCTAAAACTGCAAATAGAAAGAAAAACAAAAACAAAATGTTTTTGGTTGATGCAAGATTGCTATGAACCAAGGATGCTCTTGCATCAGGCATCCGAGGTTATTGAAAAAGTGAGCCTCTCACTTTGTTGGGGTCTGAGGGAAACCAAGGTGGTCTACCTCTGCCTAAGAAATCCAAGATGAATCTTTAACTGGTCTATCCTTCCACTTCAGAAGATACTCCTTATACCAATTGCTTCGGGTACTACGCCCAATCCTACTGTCCAAAATTTCTTCAATCTGATCCGGTTCCTTATAGGGCAACTATTTCTCCAAGTATGCAATACTGTCCTCACTGAATTATTGTTCATGATGCTCATAAAGATATGCAATGTTAAACACAGGTGAAATACTCAGACTATCTGGTAACTCCACTTCAGATGCATTTTCGGAACTGAAATTCCTCAAAAATCTTGCAAGGTCCAAACTTCTTCATCTGCAACTTGTTATAAGTTCCAAGTGGGAATCTCTCTTTTCTCGGATATACCATCACTTCATTGCCAAATTCAAATTCCTTATGTCTCCTCTTCTCATCTGCGTTTGCCTTATACCTATTGGTCATGTCTTCCAAATGCTGCTTAACTTGAGTATGCAATGCTGCCATGCGATCTGCAAAGTCTTCTATTTCTGAACTTCTCTGGTCTTCACTACTAATATCCCTCAATTCTGATATACCTCTAGGATGCACTCCAGTAACAATCTCAAAAGGTGTTCTTCTGCTACTCCTATTCATTGAATTGTTGTAGGCAATCTCTACTTGTGCAAGGATCAAATCCCAACTTATGATTTTATCTCCAACTAAACATCTCAACAAATTTCCCAAACTCCAGTTAACTACTTCTGTCTATCCATCAGTTTGTGGATGAAAAGTAGAACTGGACTTCAAATCTATCTTTATCTTCTTTCAAAGTGTTCTACAAAAATAGCCAACAAACTTAGTGTCTCTATCTGAAACTATGCTCTTAGGTAATCTATGCAATCTCACGACTTCCTTGAAAAATAGGGCTGCTACATGTAATGCATATGATGTCTTCTTACAAGGTATGAAATGAGCCATCTTCGAGAATCTATCCACTACCACAAATATAGAATCATTCCCTCTCTTTGTTTTAGGCAATCCAAGTACAAAATAAATTCTTATATCCTCCCAAGGTCTTACCAGTACTATCAAAGGTTTATACAATTGCACATTCTGAACACTACCCTTTGCAACTTGACAAACTATACAACTTTTCACATATCTCTTAACATCCTTATGAATCTGGGACAAAAAGTACTGCTCACCAATGCTACTATTTTGTCAATACCAAAATGTCGAGCTAGTCCTCCACTGTGTTTCTCCTTTATTAGATTCTCCCTCATAGAACTCTTAGGTATGCACAAATGAAATCCTCTGAATAATATTCTATCCTGTATGAAGTAATCCAACCACTTGCTTCTGTCTACCATAACTGGTTCTCTACATGCTTTCCAAGGTTTTGCAAAATTCGGGTCATCATCATATAAGGTCTTCAAATCCTAATACTATCTCTCTCATCTCTATCAAAAAATTCCTTCTCCTACTCAATGCATTAGCAACTTTGTTATATTTCCCACTTCTATGCTTCAACACAAATGTGTAGCTCTGCAAGAATTCTACGTATCTCATATGTCTCTGATTCAACTTACTCTGACTATTCAAATACTACAAATCTTGATGATTTGTATACAACACAAACTCCTTAGGCAACAAGTAATGTCCTTGCTTCTTCAAGGCTTGAACTATGGCATAAAACTCCTGATCATATACTGAATATCTCCTCTGGGAATCATTCAATTTCTCACTAAAATAAGCTACTTCTCTCCCTTCCCGACTCAAGACTGCTCCTATTGCTGTTCCACTTGCATCACAATCCACTTGAAACTTTATTGAGATCCGGTAAAGCTAACACAGGCTGCTCAGCCACTTTTTGGTTCAACAGTTCAAAATTTTTGTTTGCTCTTGTGGTCCACTTGAATTCCTTCTGATCTCCTCTCATGGTCTCAGTCATAGGGTTACAAACTGAACTAAAGTTTCTGATAAACTTCTGGTAAAAACTAGCCAATCCATGAAACGATCTTACCTCTCCAATGCTTTCCGGTGTAGGCCACTCAACCATTTCTTTCATTTTCTCAGGGTCCATCTTCAAACCATCCTCAGATATCACATATCCCAAATAGACTAACTCATCCTTCATGAAAGTACACTTCTTAATATTTATTAGCAACTTTTCTTCTCTCAACCTCTGCAAAACTTGTCTCAACATCAACAAATGCTCCTCTTTTGTCTTACTGAAAATCAAAATGTCATCCAAATACACAATAACAAACTTACCCAAGAATTTCTTCAATACCTCATTCATCACCCTCATGAAAGTATTCAGTGCATTAGTTAATCCAAAAGACATAACAAACCATTCATATAGGTCCTTCATTTGTCATAAATGTTGTCTTCCACTCATATCCTTCTCTGATCTTGATATGGTGATATCAACTCTTCAAATCTATCTTTGTAAAGTATTTTTCTCCACTCAAACAGTCCATTATGTCATCCATCCTAGGCAAAGGAAACTAGTATTTCACTATGATCTTGTTTATTGCTCTAGAATCATTACACATTCTCCACTCTCTATTCTTCTTAGGTGCTAATACTTGTGGTACTGCATAAGGGCTCAGAATCTCGCTGATCAAACCTTTCTTCAGCAACTCCTGCACTTGTCTATTTAGTTCCTCATTCTTTGCCAGTGTCAACCGGCGTGTAGCTTTGTTAGGAAAACTAGCTCCAGGAACCAAGTCCATGCAATGACAAACACTTCTCACAGGTGGTAATCCATCAGGTACATTATCTTAAATGATGTCTTCTTATTCTGTCAACAAATCTTTTATCTCTTCTGGTTGTTATCCTTCCGATTCCGGTTTCTCAGTCTTCTTAGGAATTAAGGCAAAACACACATTCTCATGTCTCATTCCATCTAGGAATTTCCTTCCATCTACCAAACAAATTCTAGCATTCATACAAACTTCATTCTTCAATTGTTCCTTCAAAGGAAACAAGGTTTGCTTCATCCCATTGGCCACAATAGTGTATGTATTCTTTCTCCCATCATGTATTGCCTGTCTATGAAACTGCCAAGGTCTACCCAACAAAAGATGAAAAATATCCATAGGCATAATATCACACAAGAATTCATCATGATAATTCCGAATTTTTAATTTCACCAAACATTGTTCACTTACTAACAACTTAAGTTCATCCTGAATTCATGCTATCTGATAAGGCTTAGGGTGTTTTAATCTTTCCAAACTCAACTTATTCACCATCTCTTCTAAAACAAGATTATCTGAACTACCACTACCAATAACAACTTTAGAACACTTACCAGATACCTTACATCTAGTCTTGAACAAATTATTCCTCTACAAAGACTCTTCATCTCCTCTAGTATGACACAAAGATCTCATCATCAATAGTTCTCCATCTTCCGGTTTGTTGCCTAATTTGGTGGGGTTTTCTTCCACCACTACTTCTCTTTCGGTATTCTCTATCTTCTTACTCTTGATTGCACGATGTCCTTCTCCTCCACACTTATAGAAAATTCCTCTAAATTTTCTCATCTTGTCTCCCAAAATTCTCATTTCGATTACCATCTGGCTCTCTCCTCTGGTAGAAATTTCTATCATCCTTCTGGTATGAATTACCTTCTTTGTTCATTTCATTATCCTTGTTCTCATCTATATAGGTTCCTCTTCCTCCCTAAAATATTTCTCTGGTAAACCTTCCACCTCTGCCTCTCTGCCTTTGCTCATGTCTTTTGTTTAGATTCTCTTCTGCCTTTAGGGCATACTGGTAAGTCTCTTCAACACTCTCCAATTTGATCAAACTGAGTTCATCTTGTATAGACATCCACAATCCATTCAAATATCCATCAACTTTCTCAACTTCATCATCATCATGTCTGGATCTGATGTTCAACTTGTAAAATGCTTCGGTGTACTCCTTCACACTAGATTCCTTCTATCTCAAATTATGCAACTTCCGGAACAGATTCACATGATAATCAACTAGCATAAACTTTGAATTCAACTTAGAAATCATCTGATCCCATGTCTTAATCTTCTCTTTACCTCTTCTTTGTCTATCAACTTGCAAATACTCCCACCAAAGAGATGTATGACCTTTCAACCAGGTACAAGCATATTTCACCTTCCTCTCTTCTCTTGTATTTTCAAAATCAAAATAATTCTCCATCTCCGAGATCCAATCCATCAATTCATCTGAATCCAACTTACCATCATATTCTAGTGGGGTAAAATGCGGTTTAGCATTAGCCCTACTCAAAACCCTCAAAAACCTTTCCTCATCCGAATCAACCACCGGTGGGTTTTATTTTTCTATCGAGGCTTCTTCTCTCTCATCTTCACTTACATATTCGATATGTCAGCCTCTTCTCTAGGCTGTCTCCACGGCTTCCAACTGGGATGCTATACCTCACAACATTTCCATCACACCAAGGTTTGCATTCCCACGTGCTCCACCATTCCTAGCTCCTCTTTGCGCCATTGTTCACATCAGTCCTCTGCAGTTGTAGGTCGGATCCACAATTCACCACCCTACAACAAAATTTCAAGACACACAACCTCTGGAATGAAACTTCACTTTGATACCGCTTGAAGGAGTCACTGGTGAGGAGGGAGCTCAAAGAGATCAATTCAGACCACTCAGCAAGAGTAAACACAATGGAAACACAAAGATATGATGGAGGCAATGTAGAAAAAAATATATTATTTCATGAAAATTGATTACAACCAACCGGTAGCTCAACCGGATTACAGCATAATCGGCTCAGAGGCCTAGTAGAACATATAGAATGGGTCACAATCGGGACCTTGAATCTTAAGATATATCTTCTATGCATAGTCTCACTACTTGATTCTTTTGTTTACTACATTTTAATGTGCAATTACAATTATATATATCAATCCAAAGGATCTAGTTGGCCCAAAAGGGATCAAGACCCAAAGAACAAGACCTAATGTGTAAAATAAACAAGGCCAGCCTCCGCCAAGAGATTCCTTTAAAAAATCCAAAGGATGAAACGTAGATCACGGGGAAAGGTTGACCACATGGCATGGAACATTTGTCAACTCCCAAGGCTCCACAAGTTTCAGAAGGGGTTCCAGAAGATCACCAAAATAGGTCCAGGCAACTGGTAACAAGAACTGTCAACCGGTAACAGGAAAATGTCAAGGAAACTGAAAGCGATATCTTCCCAGAAAATGATCCAAATGCTATGTGGTCTAGAACTAAGAAAGATGATCAAGTCTTCATGTATAATCCAACTCCACAAGATCCGGTGAGCCAAAATCAAGACACATAGAAAGAAAAGCTGAAACTCCAAACACAAAGCAAAATAAAAAGAAAATGTTTTTGGTTGATGCAAGATTGCTATGAACTAAGGATGCTCTTGCATTAGATGTTGAGTTTTCTATGTAGTTGTGTTGAGAGATTTGCTTGACATATCTTCTTTGTTAAATATCTATTCATGTAGTTTGGAAATTTTGTTAAGCTATGTTTGGAGATGTTATACTTTGGACTTGGTGTTCCAAATTGCTGCGATAAGGAAGTTGTGTTTACTAGTATGTTTGACAATATTTGTCAGTGTTTCCATATGAAATGCATCCTTTGCATTTCTCTGCATTATGGTTTTTGGCATTGCAGTTTTGGAGTTAAGTTGATAATGTCCTTAGCTTAATTCTATTCATTTCACACATGATCTTAGGTTTTGGAAGCATTATTTCAAGTTTGATGGTGTTTACTCTAGGTTTGGCTGACCTCAGGTGTTTACACTTCATATTATTGCTCTGATATTTATGGAATTTTGTATAATATGTTTGATGTTTATAAGATGTGGTGTGGTACACACTACATTATTTTCCACTACAGGAATGTTTAGTGGTGACCTAATTTGAATTGTATTCAGTAAAGCTACTTAGCCAACCTTGGGAGACTTCGCATATCTGAGGATGATCTAAATAAGGGATAATTTGTTGAGGATGATGTGGGTGTTGTGTGTGATGTATATGTGAATTAAATTCAAATGTGATGAAGGTGTGTGAAAGAGGATCTATCTCTTTGATTGTTTAATGTCTGGTGTTTAAGTTGTTGAAAAGTGTTGACTAGTGTCAAATTTCATGCGTTAGCTACTAGAAGTAGTGAGGTGAAGGTATCTATAGATTTTAAGGTTGTAGAAGTCCATCAGTGGTGGATTATTTCTCTTTTATTATTCTTCATTTTGGTAGTGAGCCCTCTAGTATTTAGTCTCTTTTTCTTTCTCTTTGGCAATGAGCCACTGATAGTGAGAATTTCTCGTAAAAATTACCCTAACTGGTGTCACCCTAACAAGTGTTCATATATTGAGAATAGCTTCTCCATAGTTTTTCCCCTAGTAGAGTTTTCCACATAAAATTTTTCGTTTCATTGTGTATGGTGTGCTTTGATTTCTCATGTTCTTTCATGCTCATATCTTTCAGTGGAAATTATGTATTAAAGTTAAGTTATTGTAGATCTAATTTAAGAAATAGATTTAAGATTTTATACAACTGATTCACTCCCCTCCTCTCTGTTTTCTTCTGCGTTAGAATATTCAACAACACTTTTAAGTAATTTCATATTCCAATCAAGAGAATCTACCTTTAGGATAGTATATATTAAAAGACAAGCACATGGCAACATCGAAATTATCCCAAACATAGGTAAGTTGAGATCTAATATCACATAAATGCAAGAGCACATAAGGGATCCAAAAATTTGGGGTCATTATGTGTATAAGATAAATAATTTATATCAACATCATCCCCCTAATACACTGGAATTAAAAATACAAAGGAGGAAGAACACATAAGAAGAAACAAAGGGACTTTGGGTCAACATGGAAGAGACCAAAAATTCCTCAATGCTTTGCATTATCCATAAAAGACAACACAAGAGCACATTTATGACATGATATGTGTACAAAAAATAGAAGAATGAAGATACAAACCAAGGAATACCACAACAATATTGGTCCCTTTGTATTGTTGTTCCAATGGAGAACCAAGGTTTATCCACATCTATTTCCACACAAGGACCATTCCCTAAGCAAATATCACTATGTTTATCACTAGGAGCTAGAGTTAATGCTCTAGAAAATATCAAGGACAACTCAAAAATATTTTCTATAGTTTCAACTATATCATTGGAAGTATCATCAAAACATCAGAAGAGGTGGCACAATGGTTTCATTGGTATTACCACAAGCATAATGAACCACAATAGAAGAATAGGGAGAAGATTAACTCAAAGTTGATAACTTAAGGTTTCTGTTAGGTTGGGCTAGCTAATGATCATTCTTAGGAGTGGGTATAGGAAAGGAAAGTTGAGAAGGTAGGACTGTATCAACATCCAACTATTTAGGGGAAGACTTGTTTCTTGTAGCAAGCTAAAAAGACATAACAAAATGATTTATATGGTGTTCTCTTGAAATATGATTTTATCAATTACAATTTAGAACTTATATAGGAGGAGGTTGGGTATCACTCAACATTAATTATTTCTCTCCCTTTTCTCTAGGAATGCAAAGAGCACCAAAAGGAACCTCTAATGATTGAGAGATATGAGTAGGTCTACATGGTGTGGGGAATTTTATACAATATACTAAGTTATAAGATGGTAGAGGGGGGAATGCAACATAGACATTAGATGCTGTAAGAATGGGAAGGATTCTAGGTTCAAAATGTAGTTCACTCATTACCTATGAGGTAGGAAGAGTTACTTCTATATCCATAGAAATCATAGGATCCTTGGTGGTAGTAGTTACAACGAGACCCAAGGAAATACCTAAGAGTAACTCGACTATTCTCTTAGATTTGAACTTTTGGTAGGCAAGGAACAAGGAACCTTCGTTAGGTCAAATTAATTGAGGTTCTTGAGGCCAAAAGTAGTCAAGTGTAAAGTTTCCATGTCTACAAAAGGGATGAAATTCACTATGAAATATAGTATGCACTTGTCTTTCAAATGATAATTTCAAACACTTATGGAATATACAGGGGAGTACTTTCACAAAAGTAAGCCAAGTATGATGGAAAAGGGCACATATAGGGTTTTAGGTCCAACTTTAACTTGAAGCCCATTATAGAGCCAATAGTGGGAGAAGTAAAATCATCATGTACATTAGTCAATACTTTAAATTTATCATAAGTGCCTTGATACAAATTATATGTGTATATTAATTTTTTGGTGATCACATTAACCATACATTCTAGATCAATAAGCACCCCACTTGTGGGTTTTCCATTAATTCTAGTAGTAATGTATAGAGGGCCACCAAGTGCATGCATTGAGTTATCACTTTGAGTGAAGGTGATACTAGGTTCATGCTTAGGTTTAGGTTTCTATTATTTAGGACAAGGTTATATCACATTAACTAGATGCTCATCTTGGTTGTTTAGGGAATCCATGTCCATGTAATCTAAATTAGGCTCAACAACATTTTTATGGAATGGGATGCCAAAGAAGTAGTGAAAATTTACAAGTTTTGATTAGGAGGTACTATGGATTTATTCCCTTTGTCATTCAGACCAACCACTATATGATATTATAGTCAATGAGGTCAAGTGGAATTCATGTCTTAGATGCATACATTTCTTGGTATCATGTCCAAGAGTATGATGATATTGAGAAAAAGCTTGTGGCTTAAATGAAGGAGGTAAAGGTTTGGAAGTCTCTATGGGATGGATTGGGGGATGCAAAAGAATCTCATCTCATTTGTTCACTTCATGTACTATCTTAGACATCATTTTTTCATTTTCAAGCTTTTCTTTTTAAGGAAAATTCCTATTATCTTAGATCCTTTTGGTTACTATTGCCAAATAATGATTTACATATTTCTACATAAAAATAAAAATAGATTATACTTATCAAAAAACTATATGCAAGTTAGTAAAAATGCTTACTATGACTATAGAATTCTCATATGACAATATTCACAAAATTTTTATCTATTCTTTTTTCATTTGTCAATAGATTCTTCCATTGAGGGATTCATGGGTTGCAATTACAAAAGGCTACTTCTAGTCTCAGTTATGTTTATATGTTGGAAAGTTGTTACTACTACTTACAAGTGCCGATGCTAAAGCATATATATGACCTTCACTTCCCTATATGGAGTTAAATTAAAGAAATATTGGTTTGGAAGTGTCATTAAAAATTACATTTAATTTTGTTCCCATTTTAAGAAAATGTCTTTATCTAATTATATATCAATAAAGATAAAAATCATGTGCCAAATTGGACTCATTTCCATAGTGTTCACATTTTCCTATTCACAAAAATTCCTACACATTTATCAAAACCTTATCACCTTATGAACACATTCCCATAAAATCCACATTAATTGCCTCTTCTAAAGTTAAACATTCATTTTCAGCTTACACAACACTAGTAACTTGCTAGTTCCATTTCCATGGGTTTGACTCCTAAAATTCTAATATTTAAATTAAAATTTGGTCCACCTCCACCAATTGCATTAGCCAATATGAGCCAATTAACCATATCTTTTGCATGATTTGTTTCTATACCCTTGTATTTAAAGGTATTCAACTACATTAATTTACCATCCTCAAGTTTTACTCAAAAACCATTCACATTTAAGAAGCAATCAAGGATCAGGTCTCTATTAGAGAACCTAAAAAGAGTCCAAACATGCATTGTCTCATCCAAGAACATCATGATTGTTTGTTGTACTTGTGATTGGTCCTTAACACAGCTATAAGATCTTTTTTTTTTCTCTTTTTAACCTAGGAGAGTGTGACCCTAGTGACGACCACCTTTTAAGGTATTCTTAAATTCTACTCGTCCTTAGAGAAAAGAAAAAATCAATGAATTTAATGAACTAGAGTCTAAAGGTGGACAAGTTCTTAAGATCAAATCCATCTGAACTAGAAAAGATTGATGCTTGCATAATCATTGTAGACCCATCACATAAAACCTAGACAGAGAATAGATATGATATAAAATTTAAGATGAAAAATACATTGAAATTATTGACTTTTTAATTTTAGATCATCAAAATTTATTACACTCCTACCATCCTAAAAATAAATTTTTCCTTATATAAGTACATTTGCCATCCTAATAAAATATTTAATATTGCAAACTTATTTTCATAAGTCTTTATGAATAAAATAAAATAAAATTTATTTAAAAAAGAAAGACTTGGGCCAATATAAGGAAGCACCAAGGTAAAGAAACTAGAGATCAGAGAAGACAGAAAAGTTTATAAGAAAAGCCTTTTTCAGAAGGTTCAAAAGAATTACTAAAAACAAATTAGAAGCACCAGGATAAGAAACATGAGAGGAGAGAAGACAGAAAAGCCAAGCCTATAAAGAATGTATATTTTCCTTTGCAATTGTACATATCTGTGATTTAACTTTCAATATTATACCTGATAGGCTCTATTTTTTTTTAAAACACAGTTAGTTATAAGAAAAGAGGATGTTGAGAATAATAATGCCGTTTATCTAGCATACAGGTATTATTAAATATTTTACGAAGTAGCAAGAAATATTAGACATGATAATAAATTCTAAACACCATATTTTCCTCTGTTGTCAAACTCATAGACGAATGTACACAGACAGTTAACTAAACACATTAGACACAAATCTTTAAAAAAACTTATAAAAGATAATGAAAACGACATACATTCATTGATACTTATAACACCCAGAGAAGCTACATACTCCTTGAGCACTATAATTTCAGGATACATTTATATTTTTGGGATGCGAAATGGGAATCACAAATACAATACTTTAATACTAGAATTGAAAGATACAATTATTCTTTGGTAACCATGGAAGTAGGATATAGATAAACATCACAAATAACAATTTCTCAATAAGAAATCAATTGCTCAGGTCCCACCGAGGTTTTTCCTGATAGTATCCACCTCATAGGCGTTAATCTGGAATGCCTTGGCCAAGACTTCGTTGGGAATGGCCGGATTAGACGCAAAAAGAGCCAAAGGAATTATTTGGGCACCAGGAGCTTGACTGTTAAAAGCTCCTATGAGAGAGGCAGTTGTGTCTCCTGTGTTCTGAACAAAGTGTATGAGGGCCTTGGGGAACAGAAAAACATCTCCTGTTTTGATATCTGCAGAGAAGAGCTTGTTGGTAGTGTCTACAAACCCAACGGTGAGATTTCCTTGCAAAACGAAGACGATTTCAGAGGCTCTTGGGTGAGTGTGAGGTGGAACTTCTCCTCCCACACCCACATCTACACGAGCAAACACTACGCCCAAAGTGTTTATTCCAGGAAGCACTTGTGGTGTTGTAAAAACAACACTTGCTCCAAACAGATTGCCTGATGTGTTTCCTTGGTTGCTCAGAATAGATGTGGTAAAATCCTTTGCAGTAGCGTAATTGGGATTCATACAAGGAAACCCATTTATGAAAACTGTGGATGACTTGGTATCAGCTACACAAAAATCCTGCAAAGAATCTGGGTCTGAACTTATTGTGGGCACTAATAAGAGCATTATGAGGGGAAGCACAAAGTATGCCATAGCAGTTATGTGTGCTAATTTCTAACTAGAGAAGAGGATAACAATGAACTTGGAGCTTCTGCATTTGATCGACTGTTTATATAGACTTTTAGAAAGTTCTAAAGAAGAACAAGTCTGCAACTCCGACTTGGAATGAAATAAAGAAGAGTATAATTTGATGGCCGGCCAACAATTTTGGACTGACACGGCCCTGGAATCTCCCGTTCTAGCCTGTTCTCAAAAGTCTCCGGACTTATTTCTAGAAGATTTGATTTCGTTTCGTCTGTAAACGTATGAGATGGTGTAAGAACAGAATTTATGGTGAAACATGACAGTAGTCTTTATGATGAGAAGTCAAAATCTTTCTTATGTATCATCTAGTTATAATTATCATGGTGCATCTGATAACTGACCTTACAAATGTTGTGATATGGTTTTAGAATTTAAAATCTTACATTACAGTTCCATTTTTTTTGAATGTTTCTTTTTAACTTTGTTAATGAAAGTATACTTTTGCTAATGTTAATCTATATTAATCAAATTAATTCTATAAGCAATTGTATATTAATGTAGATTAATTTATTATAGTAGTTAGAATTGATATGTGTGAAAGGAAATATAGAGGAATTGAGTTATTTTTTTAAAATGAGAGAATATTATTTTAATGTAGTGTTGATATATTCATCTTAGTATTAGAAATGAAATATTTTTCTTAGGTGCATCTTGATATTATATTAATTTTGATTTTTTTTTTTTCTTAAATTCATATTATAAATGATTGGTATTGCGTATCCTTCACTCTATAGATTTCTATGTCTACAAATGTCTAAAATTCTAAGGTTTTCTCTTCTATAAGGATGAGTAGTGTTTAAGAGAACACTTTAGTGAAATAATTGGTTTTAATGACAATTGTCTCCGAGGTTAAGCCTTTTGTTTTGAGAAACTTTATGGTTGTGGAAAAGATTAAAGACACAACTCCTTAATAATGCAAATGTCTAAACATGAATCGATGTAGATAGGTTCATTTTAGTGCTTTATTGTGAATAGTCTCTATGATTAATTTTCACTTCAAAATCTAAGGTATTTTATAGGATTGGATATGGATGAATGCATGATGAATGCCTTTCAATGCAAAAAACACTAAATTACTATACTAACATAAACCAAGTAGGATCATACTCATGAATAGAAAAAGTGAGAGTCACTACAACTTGTATAAGAAACTTTTGAATTCTATTGACCAATCCCAAGTTATGTGGCAACCTTTCTACATTTTATAAGATTGACCATTATCAAGGGAATCAGAATAACATGAAAGGAAAGAATGTTTAGTCATGAGGTAATAATAGGTATAATAAATGACAAATACATATGAAGATGGGCAGATAAAAATGAGGTTTGATCTAATATATGAATATATGCGTATGCGGAAATCAGTGAGAAATTAGGAAATGAGTACAAACTTTGACAAGTGAATTTCATTTATTATTTATCAATGCATGATAATTGTTAGCGAAAATATAAAGAATATATAGCTGAAATAAAAAAGAAAAATAATCAAAATTAAACTCTAAAAAATATCTAAATATCTAATTGAGGATTTTTTAATATTTTCTCATGTCACAATACAATATGGATACTCAAATAATCATGCAATGTTTTTGTAGTGTCATCATGATGTATTGATTTTCTTTTTGTATAAATTGAGGAAAAAGAAATAGATTTATGATTTTTCAAATGAGGAGATAAATTGTTGAGAGTAATTCACCTATTCTACTAACTTAAGTTTCTTTTTATTAATTTAATTTTAAAATTCATTTACATGTCTATTTGATTTTTTTAATTTCCTACATTTAAGAATGTGCAATGATTAATTATAGAAGCTATTATTTTGTGAAGGAATAAGTGGAAGAGATTGACTTTAAGAACTATTTAATGTTAAGAGGATAATTGATAAATTATTATATTATTAACTAACTATAATGTTTTTGATTAGGGAAAAAGCGGGTTTTAGATCCAAAACAACCAAGTTACAAACGAAAATTTAAAAATAAGCAGTCTAAGTTCACCAACACTGAAAAGTTATCAAACATACAAAAAGATAGTAGATGAAAGGTTCACTAACTGTGATGTTATTTTAAGTGATAAATATCAAAATTAATTAATTGATACTAAAAATGATTAATTAATAATTAGTTGAATAGTTAATGATAATTGATTAGTTTTTTATTAAGGAACAAATAGGTTTTGAGTGGACCTAAAACCCCTTACAACAAGTCTTGAAGGGACCTAAAACCCTCAGATTTTGAACAGATCCAGAACTTACAGAAGAATGCTGCAACAAAAATCAGCAAAGACTGCCAGCACCCCACCCTCAGCCAAAACGAAAAAATCATTGAAGACCTAGCTGAACAAAGGAGGACAAAGCCATCCTCCAAAAAGCTCAAACAACACCAAGAGATGTCGAAACAAGAAAATACAAGGGTTTTATCAAGGCAACCTTAACCTTCATCAGATACCAATGATTTTTCCAGGCACCCATAAATTGAACATTGAGTTTGAGCAATAATCCCTAAACTACAACCGCTAAATTCTTGATGATAAGCATACATGACCAATCTGGGACCAAAGGGTTTTGAAAGGCTCCCCAAACCTTCATATTGGGTTTTGAATTGGCTCCCAAAACCAACCATTTGAACCCAGTAGAGACAATGCAACTATAAGTCAACACCCAACCAACATAACCCCTTACCACCTCAATATGAAGGAGACCCACCTCAATAGAAGCTGAAGCGAAAGAGACCTCAAGCTGAACCAACCAAACATCGTTCAACCCCACCAAGCAACACCTCCCATATTGTTCAGCAAAAAACATCTCCACTTCGATAGAAGATAGCTCCACCTCAATAAGACTATCCAAAAAAGACCACAAATGTTGAATCAAAAAAATAAACCAACCCAGCCTGGAACTCTCCACCTCAATATGAGAGATCAAAGCCAAGCCAATAGAAATAGTAAATGAAGTCCCGTTAGAATCCATACCAATAGAAAGAGCCCACCTCCATAGGTCCATTGAGAAAAGCCTCAGAAATAAGGACATGAAATGAAAAGCTTTGCACGGAAAAGAACATTGGACCCAAACCATGGATCCCATTGCAACACGCACAGTGATCAAAGGGAAAACCTACCAAAATGAAACCCGAGCTAGAGCCCTCCAACTAACAAAGTCGAGATAGACCAACAAGGAGGGCTATAGATGGCAGAATGGGGACAACCAAGTCTTGAAAAAAGCAGAACAAAGATGGGGGCACACACCCCCAAACATAGAACCAAAGGAAAAAATATAGAGGCAACCTAGATCCACCTCAACCATATTTGCAACATTCTCAACCTTGTCTGCAACACCAACAATATCTTCCCCACTTGAAGTCCAAACCCTCGGGCGTCCTTTGCAAATGCACATGCATTGGCTCCATCTCTTGCACATCTTTAAATCTCTGCACGTCTTCCATTAGGCAAAGACCAAACCAAAAGCCATAGTAGCCAACATGAAGGGGTGGGGGTCTCTCGCATCCTTATTAAGCTTCATCTTTCACTCCCTCAGTGGTAGAGCATCCAAATCTACACCCACCACACCCGCATCTCTCGTAGCTCCTGCCACACGGTCCTCTGCACCCCTTCCGCAGAAAAGGAACCACAATAATAGGAAGAGGGGGAACAAAAGCATCATCTTTGTTTGTGTTATCTCCATCCTCACCGTCCTCAATGCATCCTCCTGCAAGAACCTTCGCAACTCCCGCTCTTCCCATTTCAAAAATTAGTCATAAACCATATGGATGTTATTATATGATTTTTTTAAAAACTAAATTGAATTAATCAATGTGGTGATGTTAGAGTGAATTAACTATGATTAATTAATGTTATACTATGGTTAAATTTAAGTGCCTACAACTATACTAAGTCATTCAATCAAAATGGGTATAAAAGAAAATGAGAATTATTGTGTATATATGTAAATTAAAAAATTATATTTTAGCTCCATTTTGAAATGCATGTGAATTCTAAATGTATATATATGATAATGTAAATAAACACAAACAAACATTGATTTGATGTAAATATCAAAACATGAAGGGATATTAGGGTATACCTAAACTAATAGACCCAAGTGGAAATTGTTGTTTACTCTTTCATCCTTCACACACATACTTATTGGGAACCTAGAAACTCGAGAAAAGATGTATAATATAATGAATGAGCAAAGACAAGCATAATTGTAATATGAATTAATTATAAACAATAATTAGAGAGGAGTGAGTAGGGTTAGAAGAGTTATTCCGTTAAGAAACTAGTAATGACATATTGGGAGCTTAAATTTTATGTGATAAGGACCCATATTGACATGGTATTGAGTGTTTTTTTAATACCCATGATTCTCTACAAGCTCGATAGAGAAGTGTGTTAGTAGTAGAATTTCACCCCTCTTCAAATTTTTGCATTGAAAAAAGCACACAATTAGGGCATCTAGGGACATGTAATAGATGAAATGTAAATGTAAACTTAGTATAAACAAAATTTAATATACAAATTAAATAAGTATTATGTTTACATCATGTAATGTTTTAAGCTACAACTCATATATACTAGCTAGGACTCAAACCTAGGACCTTTCGTTTGCTACTGGCTTTCTCTACCAACTCATCATTAGTCTAGGTGAGGCTTAATTCTAACACCCCACATTAAGATATAACACATGTGCTTGGATTTCATAGTCTAGCTCTAATTCAAACCTATGACCTCTCATTTATGATTGGAGTGCTCTACAAATTGAGCTACTTGTCGCTCTTTGGCCAACCCATCATCACTCTAGGTGTGGCTTATTTCTAGTATAATAATCAAATAAATGATGATTAATGATGGGCATGATAAGCACATATGTCATGAAAATATGAATGTTAGTAAGATAAGGTGATTAGAACTAGATGAAAAAGCTCAAGAAGGCATTATTTATGCATTGCAATTCTTTGACACTCCCACACTCTTCTTCGAAATATGTAAGATTTGAATGCAAAAATTGGTGTCATTGCATGTCATTATGTATGAATTCATTTATTATTCATCATGTTCCATCATAAATGACTTTAAATTAATATTTGGTTCATTTAAAGCATCATCACACATGAATTTACTACTGAAGGTGAGAGTATAGTGCATATTATATAGAAAAATAATATCATATACATCCAAGGGGTGCATTAACTCATAGTCCCCATGAAAAGTGGGAGGTTTTACTTTCTTGGTAAATGCCAAAATATGTGGCATAACCTCCTTACATGAAGATAGGGAAGGAGTTGAGAAAGTTGTCACATAAGACCAAAAGAGGGTGAGAAACCCAACTAATAACTCACTTAGGAAGTAATAAAATAGTGGTTATGAGAGGTGGCACAACAAACCAAAAGAGGGTGTGTAACTCAACTACCATGTGAGGTGGAGAGTTACACATGTAGCTGAAGTATTTTTCCATGTGTCCTCATATTAACCACCCCTAATAACCTAACCAAGATTAATAATATATGTGTAGGAAAAATAAATACCCCCTAACATAAGGAAAATAAAAAACCTACACTAACAAAGCTCCGCCAAGATGCCTCATAATCCTTGGAAATGTATATCTCTTGAGATGAATTCTTAAGTTCTTGAATTACCACTTCACTAAACTCCAAAAGCATAGATCCATTGATTTCTTGGAAAAAACATCTATTTATCATCAAGTTGTTTCTTGATTCTTGAAAGGCTCTAATTCCCAGGATCACACCTCTTAAACTATTTGGGCAACAATCCATATTGAGTTCACCAAGTCTCTTATCTATCTTAAAAAAAGACATCACAATATTTATATTCTTTAACTGTGTTAGCATCAAAAAGAAAAGAAAAAAAACAACACATCCTTCTCATACAAGCATCATCTATAATTGAGAAGATTATTTAAGATGGCAAAAAATCCTCCAAGCACTAGTTCCTCCAAGCTCTAATACAATCATATTGTATTTTATCTATTTAGTATTTGTTTGATTTTTTAGAGGCTTCACTACTTGTAGAGTGAATAAAAATAATGAAAGTAGTATATTTAGCCATGTTTAAATGATAAATATAATAGGTGCTCATTTCATGTGATATTGCACCCATTTACCAAAATATTTCAATAATACATATAAAAAATATGAAAACTCCTTATTGGAGCAACCAAGATCTTCTTATAATCACAAAATCTCTATAAACAAGCAATTTGAAAAATGAGAAATATCATAAGCATGTAATGTAAAATGAACGAATGGTCTTTGTTTATATTAAAGTCACAAAAGAAGAGACGAGAAGATAGGAGTGAAACTTTGACTACCCCTCCAAGTATGAAACAAGTGCAAGACTCTATGGCCAAGTGTTGGGACACTTGGTGAGTCTACATGATGTGAGAAAAAAGTCTAGGTAACCTCTAAGGAAGGTTAATTATAGTGCAAATAGAAATCTACTACGTAGGCTAAAAGCTAAATAGTTTTACAAAACTACTTTTAAAACTAACACCCCCTTAAGAGATAGTTAGGGAGTAGGCTAATCACTGAAAAAAGTGAGTTTCAACAACATGGTGCCCATTATTTTAATTCTTTTCAGGGTCTAAGAAAATGAGACCCTATCTCTCCTATCCTGTTTACCATCATGGCTGATAGTTTTGGGAGATTTATTCAGAAACAAGTTGCCAATGGTTCCTTAAAAGGCCTGAAACCTTCTTCTGCTAGCCCGATCCGTTCTCACCAACAATTTGTGGACGATACTATTTTGATAGGGAGTTCGCTTGTTGGAGAAGCCAGGGTTACTAAGAATATCTTTAGTCTTTATGAGAGAGCTTCAGGACAAATGGTGAGCATAGCTAAAAGTTCTATATTTTTTCTCAACACTCTTGAGGCTAGACAAAAGAATATTGTTGATGTCCTTGGCTGTTTGGTGGGGGTTTTTTCCCTCTACCTATTTGGGATTGCCTTTGGGGCCCAAGCCTCCTGATTCTTTTTGGCTCTCCTTTATTGACAGATTCAATAGGAAATTAGTGGGATGGAAAGTTGCTTTGTTGAGCCAAGCTAGTAAAGTTCAACTTTTGAAATCAACACTTCAAAATCTATCAGTGTATGCATTAAGTTTATTCAAGATCCCCTCTAAGTATGCAGACCTCATTGAGAGAATTCAAAAACACTATATGTGGTTAGGAGTGGAGGAGAGGAAAAGAATCCCTTTGGTGGTGTGTGAGAGTATGTGCAAACCCAAGAGGTTTGGAGGATTGGGTCTTAGGAGTATCAAAATATTTAATTCTACTCTCCTTGCTAAGCAAGTCTGGAGAACTTTTAGTTGCAGATGAGAATGGAACACTTTGTGGCATAACAAGTACCTTCATTATTTTTAAAACTTTCATGTTTTTCTTAATTCCCCATAGCTCCTAGTTGGATCTCATCTTTGGAATAATATCATCAAGGCTAGGGATGTTGCTTTACTAGGGTCTTATTGGAAGTTGGGAAATGGTAGGAGCATTGTCTTTTGGGATGATTGCTAGATTGGTAAGACTTTGCTGGCCTTAGATCTTGTTCTTGGTGTTTTCAAAGAGGAGTTTATTGTCTTATTTGGCTTGAGAGTGGTAGATTATTGGGTTGATGGGGGGTGGGTTAATCTATCCCTGGTTAGTCCTGCCCTTGGCCCACTGCAGTCATCTTTGAATTCCTTTTCTTTGGAGGATTTTAACTCTGAGGATGCTCTGGTGTGGAGCCGTTCTTCTTCTACATCTTTCTCAGTCACCTCAGTAGTGTGTCAGCTTGGTAACTCACCTCCTTCTCCTTGGTGGTCCAAAATATGGATCAAATGTATCTGATTCCAAAAACCAATATCTTTTCCTAGCTTCTTTTCCTGAACAAGATTCTTACCACATATAATCTCTTCACTTGAGAGGTTTTTCTATTCCTTACAGGTGTTATCTTTGTATGAAAGATGTTGAATATGTTGATCACTTATTTTGCATTGCCCTTTCACTATTGATGTTTGGAATCAAGTCTTTCAGCGATGTGAATTATGCTGGATCTTTCTTGAATCGGTTAAGGATCTTATTTTGCAATGGAAGGCGCCTTCTAAGAACCTTATCTTACAAACTCTATGGTATTTTGTGTTTCCTCATGTTGCATGGGGTATTTGGAAAGAGAAGAACAACCGTATTTTCAAGGACTCTTATCTTCAACTTGATATTGTCCTCAAAAAAATAAACTGAGCTATCAATGACAACCTTTCTATTGTGAACCCCTGGTCGAATTTCAATAGTAGATTGGTCTGCAATGACTATGAGCTTAGAGTTGCAAAGGTTTGGGAGGTGCAAGTGGATATCTCTTTGGCCTTGAAATCTAATCCCAAATGCAAAATTGTTAAATCCTAGAGTAGGCCCCCTCAGGGATGGGTCAAGATTAATTTTGATGGGGCGACCAAAGGTAACATTGGGCCAACTAGATGTGGGGGAGTGTTAAGAGATCATAATGGTATGCTCATTTTAGCAGTGGCGCTCCCCTTGGGAACCCATTCCAAGGCCTAAATCTTGCTAGGCAACATAATTTCAAATATGTTTGGATAGAGGAAGATTCTAAAAATATAATACAATATATCAAAGGTAGTTCTAAGTCATCATGGAACGTGGAAGGATGGATAAGTAAGGCTAGGGATATCATAAAATATTTTGAGAAATGTCTTATTTCCCATATTTATAGGGAATCAAATGTTGTGGTTGATTACCTTGCTAATAAAGGTGTTGGTAGTGCAAGACAAGTGACATGGACCAAGGAAGATAGGGTGGAAACTGAATTCAACATGCTAATTTTCCATGATAGAATTCAAGGCAAGATTATTTCCTTTAAGGACAATGAGTAAGGAGGCATCTACTACAAGAACTGATTCTAGAAATATCACCCTCCCTTTCTACTTGGCATGTTCTAGTAGCGGGTGGATTAACTATTGCGCCAAAGTTTGGCACACTTTGTGGGTAGCCATTTTACCTACTTGGGCCTTTCTCCTCAGTTTGTTCGCTGCTAATTTTCTAAGCTCTAGGGTTAATTTCAGAATGGGGGGCATTAGAAAGAAAGTTGAGCCTCTGAATTGTGAGCATGTGAAGAAAAATTAGGACATCTGGAAGCTACTCAAGAAAGGGGGTATTGTTCCTTACATTGAAAGATTGTAGGGAGTTAAAAAAGATGTCACTGGGTATTTTGAAATGCACTGGAGGGATGGGACCATCATCCTGCATGGGGGAAAGGTGACAGTGGATGAAAATTTGATTGCAGAAGTCATAGGCCTTTCTTCTAATGGTATGAAGTACTATAGGGACAAGAAATAGACTGATACTATGGTGGAGAAATTTCTCAAAACTGAGAAGGAAAGGGAGAAGACACTAGTACATTTGGGGCTCAATTTTGATGGCTGTTCGTTAGAATTTTGACTATTTTTCATCGGACTGCCGACAAACGTAGTTGCCGAAAACTTGTAGTTGGAGATTCTGACGGTGCTCACCAATGTCGGAATTCTGACGGTGGCCATGACCGCTCATTAGGCGAGATAATGTCATTCGACATACAACATCCTCATTGGATGTTTCCTGGGTGGACGTCAGAATTCCGACGCCCGTCTGACGAGAGAATGTCGTCGTACATACAACATCCTCATTGGATATTTTGTTGACTGGAGTCAGAATTCCAATGACACCCATGACTCTTCCGATGACAGCCATGGCCGCTTATCCAGCAAGAGAATGTCATCGGGCATACAACATCCTCATCGAATGTTTCCTGGGTGGACGTCAAAATTCCTATGTTTGGATTGTACCCTCACTATATTCTTAATTGTTCTAATGCAAAGTCCATATTAACTCTTCCCAAAGTTTCTTCAGTACTGGTAATGGCTAATACATATTACAAGCCAAGATTTCAAATGCTTCCTTTTTAAAACTATCAAGTCCTATAACTTTGATAAAATTTCTTGACATCCTCGTATATTAGTAGAAACAAACAATTGTTTCTCACCAATGCAATTGTCTTGTCTACTCCAAAGTGCCTTGCTAAACTGCCATGCTTTTCCTTAATTAGAATTTATCTCATTAAACTTCTTGGTATGCACATTTGACTTAAACATCTCATTTTGAATCAAGTAATCTAACTACTTACTTTTATCAATGCTTATTAATTCCTTACATGCCTTTTGTGCCTCTATGAATTTAGGATCGTCTTCATACAAATACTACTATTACCCTAAAGTCCACATCAGACCTAGTGACAACATCCCTCCCTATGGGTTTGAAGTAGTCAAAAGCCAAATTGAACCCACAAGATGCCACCAAATCTCTTGTCCAATTTTCTGTCTCTTGCTCCCTTAAATCTCTGGTAGACATCATTAAACATATTTCATTCATTTGTTCTTACCCCACATGGACTTAAAAGCCTCCCAAACAATTAAATTAAAATTGGGAATAAGCACGAAAATAAAATAACTATTCAGTTTCATAAAAAAAGGACCAAATATAAAATCAAGTTCAAGAATTACTCTTTATCAGCAATATGAATAGCAGCTACCAAGTCAACCTGCACATAAATGAAAACCATATTAGGGCTGCTAGAAAATTTTAATTATAAAAATTTCAGATATATAAAAATTAAGAAGAAATTATATTTCACTATGAGCTGAAAAGACGAATTATATTTTCAAATATGAAAATCAAACTAATTTTCTTTTAAACACAAGAATGATAATTCTTTAACCTAGAAACTGGGCTGAAGAATCGACCACAGTAATTTTTTGTGATAACTAACAATCACAGTCTGCAAATCCTCTCCATCAATTTCATTTTTACGGAGCTTGGTAAAATCTGCCAAAGAACTAAATTCTGGAAGTTTTTCGATGTAAATATTTTTTCCATTTTTATCTTCAGTCGATTCAAACCAATTCGAAAATTCTCTTACCACAAGCAATTTTATCAACTAGAAGAGCAATAATGTAAAGAAAGGAGCAACTAGAAGAGCCTAACTTTTCAACTCACAACTTAGCAAACAAGCTTACCTTGATAAGACCAGTATTTTTGTCCACTTCATACTTCACTTTACTTCTCTTACTAATTTCCACAACCTAGAGTATTAGAGAAAACATTTTAGTCGCTTAAATATCAAAGAATAGAAAACATGTAGCCAGTGACCAAAAATTAACATTTGAATATCAATATCAATATCAATATCAATATCAATATCAATTTCTTAATGAATATTTGCAATGAAAGTATGGTGCTAAATTTCAATTGTTTAATTCAATCCTAAGAATCATTTCATAGGTCAAGAAGTATGCAAATAACTGTGGCTACCGCCAGGATCAAGTAATAACTTAAACATTGAATGATGGGAAGGTTCTCCAACCAAAAACAACATGTTTGTGGAGCATATTTTCAAGTAGATTTATTTAGACAATCATTTATTCAAGAATAACATTTGCCAAATAATTTTAACAGGAGCAAGGCATACGACCCCAAAGAGTAAAGAAAGAAAGAATGAAGTCACACAATGCAATATGTACTTACACAATTAAAAATTGCAGGAGCTTCAGGTCCTCCATCCAGATGTTCAACATAAAGGGGTTAAATGATGTATCTAAATATAAAAACAAAGTAAAACCATGAATTACCAATAATTCCCGTCTTACAGGTACATGAGAAACAACATTAAAATGCACTTCTTTTCTGGTCTGAAAAGAATACGTGAAGATACCACAAGAAAAAGAACACCCATATTTTTTTTAAAACCAGACAATTATTGGAAATTAGGGGATAACAAAAGGGAGTTAGATTCTAGGAATCCCATACAGATTTGAAATAAACCTTGTTTATTGGCAACCAGAGTGTTTACATAAGAAGATAATGGTACACATGCAGTGTAAATACTCCCAGCCTTCAACTTATTCATACATATAAATTATAGCAGGCAAACATTGAGTAATCATTAGCATACACAACTGTGACATTATCCAAACCATCCAACATCACCCTATAATTGAATGCTACTAAAATAAGACTGTATATGCAAACATCTTAATGTGCAAGTATCTAAGCTAGAGTATTAATTAGATGTTCGTATAAACATAAATGAGAAAAAAGAAGATGGACCTTACCAATCTTGAGATCATGCCAAGGATGTGCAACTACAGACCTCCGAGACATGGATGAAATAATTCTTTCATTCAAAGGTGGATGAGGAGGGTGTGAATCCTTAGTTTCATTGCTTGCAACATTGGTACTGTGGGTAGTCATTGTTGAATCCTATGACATGAGATTCTTTGTGTTCACCTATTTTGTCTTTGAAGAAAGATATTACTTAAGCAGATTCCCTGTTCACCCAGTGGAAAGGGGAACAAGTAAACCCAAGCCTCTGATTACACTTTTGATTAACAACAATCAACCAATGATTGAGCTTAAATTTAAATAGATCTTGCATGGAATAATAGTATTTTATATATGTCACTACCTGCTAATTGATACAAGAACCATATTCTAAGTATTTACTTTCAATAAATAGTGAGTAAAAAGGAAAATGATGTAACTAATTGAGCTGAAAATTTGTAACTCTCAAGCAAGAGGGGAAACAAGCAGGTCCGGGTCATAATTATGCACAAAACAATTAAACTTTCATGAGCCAATTAAATATATGGTACATTTCATTACCTACTGAGATGGAAAATTGTTCATAAATGGCACAAGTTCTAAATATATATTTTAAGTTTAACAAACAGGGCAAAAAACAAGTAAAAAGAAATAAAACGTAATTAATTTAGCTAAAAATGAATATATTTCATAATTAACAAGCAACAGAAGAAACAAGGATGTCTAGGTCATAATTACATGCAAAACAATTAAAGTTTCATTTCATATTTCTGACTACCAATGCCAAGAAGATCAACAATTATAAATTATAATGACTTTACTATTTGGAAAACTCTTCAATATAAATATAAAATATCATCCTCTTTCAACAAGATTTGGTTTTACAAAATGATTTGTTGAATAATAAAGAAGCTACATGTATATGATCCAGATGGAAAAAAGTGCAACAAGAGAGATAACAGATCTAGATTGAAGGGTTGAGATTGAAGGATTGGTTAGAGGATAAGAACAAAATCACTATCAAACAACAATAAAGACAAAGAAACACTATGCATGCACCATGAAAAGAGCATCTTGAAGTATGATTTCAGACCTCAAGAACACCTATTGAAAATCACACACAGAAAAATGACAAGGTTGCATTCATAAGAACCCAAGGAATAGTAAGGAACAACCTTGCATCTTTTGAGACTTCTATTACAGTGAGTTGATAGACTTAAGTACAAAACCTTCTACAAACATCTTCAAGGTTTCAGTTTCAAGGCACAAACACAATCTAGAATTAGTCACAAAATACTGTACAAGCTATCAAATAGGAAAAAAGAATAGTCTCTGCCGAAGACAAAACACTAAAAATGAAAGACTATGCTAGAATAGCAACAATACTATTACCAAAAGAGATCAAATGCTACAACCTCATAATCCATATCGCAAAGACAATCACTGTATAATGAGAATTCTCAGAGAAATAATTGAACATGGGGGTTGTTAATAGGGTAGTTCAATGATAGGAAGTTCAAGGTTAGGCAAAAGATGCCATAAACCCAGAAAATGCAGTCATTTGAAATCTCAGAAAAGTGCAATGAAATATTTTTTAAAAAATAGTGAGCTAGAAATAAGGTTGCATGAGGACAAACCAATGATATTTGTGCCTAATGAAGATAGAGCATTTACATTTATACATAGTGACCAAGGAGTAGTTGCAGGCTTTCCTTGGACTATTATAGCAGTCATAGTAGAATGATAGCAATAGCTCGAGATTTGTCTAAAATCTTGTTAGGACAAAGACCATGACAATGATCAACAAGAGAAGAAAAATAAATAGAGAAAGCTTTAATGATGAGGAAGCACAATGAGAAAATAAGTCACAGTATGATGAAGGATAAGCAAAATGACCTTGTAGCAGCAAAATTCCCACCCAAAGAAAGTCTAAAATACAGTAATAGTGGGATCCAAGAGTTTTGATCAGTCAATAGCCTAGTTGAAGGTATACTATAAAGCTCATTGATCAATCAAAATATCATGCAAATACTTTAATGCTCAGTTGCATCATCATGAATCAATTCAAAGGCATAAGAGAGGCTTGAAATTTATTTATGTAGCAGTCATATCACTGTCATGAGCCATCAAAGAGTATTCTTAGAATCTCTAATGATATCTTAGTATGAGTTGAAAGTGCCAAATAGGTAAACAAGTTTTGTTTACTTAAAATGACTTTCAACCATTTTTACTTCTTGAAGTTCATATGAACAGTTAGACTCTATCATGCAACCACTAAAGGGGTTTAATTCATCACTTGATCGAATCATGTAAACATCACTTCAAGGCCTAACAAAGTGGAGGGATTTTGAAGTAGTTCTAGTAGTCTTAGTGCAGTTATGAACCCTTCAAGAGTTAGTTATGACTTGAGATAACTATCTAAGAAATGTCATTAAATAGAGAAGGTTTTTATTTTATAGGAGACTCTTAAAGCCAAAATCAGAGGAACATAAGTACCATGAAAGACAATTCTTCTTCAAGAAAACCAATAAGGAAGGTTACCATTAAATATTATGGCCAAAAAATCAAAGAATGACATTAAAAATGATAGTGAGATGCTAAAACGCAATGAAAAATAAAGAAAAGGAAGAACATACAAAAGGCACTATGAATTTACACTCACTGTTATAGCATTTTAGAGCATAGGAAAGTCAATAAGGTCCCTAGTTTTAAATCACAATTCAAGGATACAAGGATCAACCATGATAGTGAGGATCTTATCGAGATAGATAGTCCCAAAAAGCTTAAGAGTTTGCAAATACAAGGATAGAGTTTGAAGGAGGTTAGAAAACTGCTAGACTATAATATGAAAAGAAATAATGAATGAGCTTATACTAGTCATGATCAACAACACAATGAGTAGATCAAGAGGGGTCATGATGAGTAGATGTTATGTTGATGAAGGTGGATAATCCTTTACACTATTAAGACATCCATTGAGAAGAAACAAGTTGTTTTGTTCACTATCATGAAGGAAAATCATAGGTATGAAAACAAAGGAGTTCACTATCAAATGTCCATAAATGCTAAACCATTTGTAGGCATTCGAATAATCATTGACTTCTATTGCATGCATGGTAATCCATAAATTGTGCCAAGCTAGTGCACCTGAATAATCGTTGCATACGTGGAATAATGGGAATATAACAAAGAACCTTGCAAGGCACCTTTTTTGTTATTTGATTGTTCGATATCTACTGATATGACATTTAGGGTATTCTGTTCCAAATTCATGTTGTTTATGATATATAATATGATCATAGGGACAATAATCTATTGCTTGATACTCCATTCCAATATCTTTCATAATGGTAGATAATTCTCGGTATGAGCGAGGTAGAATATTTGATGGTGGTAACAAAAACTCACATATCAATCTACAAAAAAGAATATAATTTGTTAATATAAAGAATATTAATGGTACACAATTCACCATTTATCAACATAACTGCCCTCATCATGGCGTCTAAAAAAATACTTAAGGAGGAAAATAGTTGGAGTGAGATGATACACTTAAATTTCATGGATAGATCATAATGAGCAGTTGAGGAATATGTTGAGGACCAAGAACTGTACAATGGACCACATACTCTTGTTGAAAAAGGAAATTGTCGTAGGCATCCCTCTACCTTCTTTAATTCTTCATTCTACTCACTCTCTTCTGAAATTGCATGTTCATTGGATGCATTGTTTGCTATATGCTTCCCTTTCCATGCAGTAGTCTAGGTTATGCTTTGCTACATGAAACAGCAAAAAACAAAACTTTCATATTTTGCCTCATAGAGGCTTGAAGGACAATTAGGTGCTGCTACACCAATTGACTATGAGAATTCTATGAAATGCTCCAACCATTGGTCCATTCTCATGTCTTTTGGTCATCTAAGACTCTTTTTTACTGTTAGGACAATCATTTATTCCCCTTTAGACTATGACATGATTTTACAACTAACTTGTGAACTCCTTGACTATTAGGACAATCATTTTTCTTTGTCCTTTACTATAGCTTTCTGTTCCTTTCCATGATAGTGGTCACACAATATTAATAAGACTATCTTATGTGATTCCTAAGTGACTACAACCTTACTATATTTTCACCTTTGACTCTTTAGATTTTCCATCTTGTGATTGATATGAAATTTTGAATGTCCAAAGACCTCTCTAATAGCTGAAGATAAACACAAGAACAATTACTAATGAGTAGTGACATGATTGTGCTCACTATTTTGTTGTCTTCTTGGGTTAAGTATACATTGTAATAGCATCTATGACCTACAAATAGTTGTATTAAATCTCATAGCTATGAAAGTGATCCCCACACTTGTAATTTTGATCTTGATATATTATTTCGACCTTTTACTATGGAAATGAACTTTACTCTTTTGATCTTTAAGAATTTTCTCACCTTTGTTATCTTGGCTTGGTAGTATTAAGAGACATTGGAAGAGTTTGTTGTGCTTAGTTTGGGTAGCAAATTTCTCTTTTTCTTCTCAAGCAAACTATTGAGCCAAATAATTGTTTTGGAGATTTCAAGTGGCCATGCAAATTCCTATGTTGTCCTAATGATATCAAATTCTAATGCAATCCACATGCAATTTCCTTTTATATTATATTTGATTCTAAACAAACGAATTGCATGGATGAATAGAAAGAAGACAACTTTATTACCTTAGAAAGATTTTCTTTAAAGTAGATGACATTAGATTTTATTTGTGCGAAGGAAAAACAAAGGTCTAAAAAAGTTTTAGAATAACCAAGAAGTAGATCAAATCTATGGTGATTGTGTATATCTTTTCTCTATTTGTTGTTGCTCTACTCTTTTGTGATACTTTTCTTTCTACCAATTACTATGCAAATTGCAACAAAAACATGGACAAGCCCATGAACTATTTCTCACAACTGATGCAAGAAATGGTTCCATTGAAATGGCTGTAGAAACTTTGGAACAAGTGTCCTCTAACACATAATAGTTTATTCAAGTCCTATAGCACACATAAGTTATATAACGTCAAATGACTCTGCACCCTCAAATGAACATCAAATAACTCTGCACCCTCTAATATCTAAAGGAGGTTAAAAGGTTTATAATATATACATTCCTATTCATGTTGAATCGTTCCTTCAATTGTGCTTGCAACATGGTATGTTATGCATTTTTCCTTCATTACATACAATGTACTCCTTAAAATGCAAATTTTTATCAAACGCTTTAACATTATTGAGTTGTTTGATAAATTGAGTGGATTTTGGATTTTTAGAGACTATTCATAGCCTCTAAGTTTAAAGAAAACAAGAAGCCTTTATAGTAAAAGGGCAAAAAACAAACAAAAAAGAAAATAGTTTTCTACATTTTGGCATTGTAGGAGTCAATGGATGGCATATGCATGTCCCCTTTCTTTGTGCTCAAAGGTCTTGCCTTAGAAATTTAAGGTTTTAGATTCTATCCTTTCATAAACTATATGGTCTTGGTCAACTATGTTGTATAACCACCTGGACAATGTATGGGGATGGAAATGCTTAGATTGAACTATTTGATGCCCTTTTTGCTTGTTGATATGAATTTTACCATCGCAAAAACTAGTTAGCAAACACAACCTTGAAGGGATATAAGAAGATATTCAAGAATGACAATTGATGAAAGAGGATAGTCATCATTTGTGTTTTCAAGATAAGGATATTTTTCTCTCAAGCAAGGATAATCATTGTATGAGAACATGGTGAACAAATATTGAATACACGTGCAAAAATGACACTTAGAGCATATAATAAGAACTTAAGAAATCCAAAATGATGTTCAATCATGAAGGACAAGAGGGTATTAAGAGAGATCACACATACTGATATCTTACCAATATCTATAAGAATAAGAGTTACAAAGAATAGAGAGTTAGAGGAAATGCAAAATGAAAAAAAGACAATAAGTTAGATAGTTGACATACATGACAAACATCATGACCATGTAATAAAAAAAGTTCAATTTGACAAACCCATGATCCAGAGAGATGACATGATGTTCATTGAAGATCAACAACAACAATTATATAATCATAGGAGAAGCCATGAACACTCAAATGCGGGACATTCAACATTGGTGCAAGGTTCACAATGATAGTCTATTTTTCAAAGGGATGATAATAGAAGATAATAAAAGATGACATATTTAAAGCCATTCACCTTTCATTCAATGAGAAGACTATAGTGATAAAAGGTCATTGTACAAGAAAGAAGAAAATTTATAGTGAATAATAGTTAGAAATAAATAGATAGGACCTCAAAGTCATAAAGGCCAAAGAAGCTTTATCACCATTAGTGAAAGAGATAGTATGAGTTGATAATCACCATGATAGAGAGCAAGTTTCATGATCATGTTGAATGCAATAAATAACAAAAATAAAGAGCAAAAAACCAAACTCTGTCATTTGAGAGTAGTAGAAAATGACCATGTAATGTTTTGACAAGAGAACACACATAAAACAAATGGGATATTATTAATGTGATAATTTCAAGACCCGATTGTTATTAAAAACACAAAAATTTCAGCTTGCGACTATGACCAAAATCTATCACAAAGTGAATTGCAACTAATATTGACTTAGAGTTTAGGGTTTTCAAGCAATAAATTACATAATTTTGCAATATTTTTGCAAGTTCCAATAGTGTCTTCAGTTGGGGATGAATGGCTAATGGACATTGTAAGAATCCAAAGAAAATCTCTAGGATGTGGACCAAAATTATGAAAAACAACTAAGACACATTGACACAAATAAAAACAAAATTGGAAAACGTAATCTACTATGCATAGAATCAATATTTTTAAGAAAAGAAGTGCATGCCCTTGATTGCAAAAAAAATGTTACTTGAGGAGTGTGCGGTTATGGAGAGATCACTCCAGGGGGGAGGGAGGAAAGAGCACCTTCAACTTTCGTAGACGACGCTCTCGACCTGTGCTTGGTTTCTTTTTAAATGAACCTGCATTATGTTTTTTTTAATAATAATACCCAAGTTTGTTGTACAAGAAAAGCATGGGCAACACAAACTCAGCTCGAGATAACTAGAAAGTTGTTTTGGTGATGTGAATGACCTTCCTCGATGACTTTCTCATCGGTGTAACTCCCTTTGATACATCAGGTCTGCATCGGTGTATGTCTTACCGATAGCCTCATCGGCTATCGACAAGACCAAATGTTCCCTTCGTCGCTAGTGTAAGTCCTTTCGATAGATTTCATTGGCATGTGCTACCCTGATCACAGGCTTCTATGCATACGAATAGCTTCAAAAGGTTCCAAAGAAGGTTTCCAATGGACAAGGCATATTGTGATCAAATTTGATTTTTTTACAAAAATGCCCGAGTTTGTCAGAATTTCGATGAAAAACAGGTTTGCATCGGTGTATGTCTTACGGATAGCCTCGTTGACTATCGACAAGACCAAATGTTCCCTTTGCCGCTAGTGTAAGTCCTGCCGATGGATTTCATTAGCATGTGCTACCCCGATCATAGGCTTCTATACATACGAATAGCTTCAAAAGATTCCGACGAAGGTTTCCGACGGACAAGGCATATTGTGATCAAATTTGATTTTTTTTACAGAATTGCTCGATTTCATCGGAATTTCCAACGAACTTGAGCATTTTTGTAAAATAAATCAAATTTGATCACAATATGCCTTGTCCATCGGAAATCTTCGTCGGAATTTGAGGCCAAATGTATTAGTGAGATGATGAAGTAGACTTCCAGTTATTATGACATTGGTGCTATCAAAGACATGTGAGCTTAGCTTCTCAAGGTACTTATGGAATATCTCACCCTTGATAGGAGTTTTACTAGTGTTTATGGTCATCATTTTGTTTTATTCAATTAGTTTAGACATCATATTAGGGTCTCTTTCCCTTTTTACTTGTTGTCTTCCCTCTGGGCTAGCTTTAGAGACCATAAGAAAAATCTAGCTAAGTACCCTATCCTTCATTAAGGGTTGCTTGTTTTAATTGATACCCATTTTCATGCCCTCCCTGCCCCTTCTCCACACATACCTGCCTCTTGTGGTGATCATACCAGTGCTAGGGAGTCATAAAATGAGGAGTCCAATTCTTACTCGGAGGATGAGGCTTTTCCTCCTCCCAAGAAAGCTAAAATTGAAAAGACCCCAAAGGATAAACCTATTCTGGGTAGGGGTAAGAAATTTTTGAAGCAAGTTGTTATTTCCTCTTGTTCTACCTCAGTGTGTAATGATTCCCCTACCTCTAGTGGCCAAAAGGAGACTTTCAGGGCTGAGGATTCTAGTAAGAGAGTCAGCCTGGATCCTAGAATTCAGATCAATGAGGCCCTCCTCTACCTCCACATCAGGATATAAACAAAGGCACTGGGTCGATCGCTTAGGGGGACCTTAATGCTAATTGCCTGAAGCTCAATTCTAAGAGGGATGACTATATGGATATTTTGGGTACGCTACGAGATCATGCCATTGACACCTTCAACCTTTTTAAATGGCTCTTTCACTAGAGGGTGATGAGCAGCAAGCTAGAGGCTATGCCTACTTCCAACCATCAGGACAGTCAGAATGGTCGAGCTCATTGGACCAAGGATGAGAAAAAGTCTGTTGTGGCTTGCATCAAAAAAGCTATTGAAGCTATTGATCACATGAAAAAGGGGTTAGGGATAGATTCATCCAAATGGAGGAGAATTACAAGAAGAATCAGGCCACCCTTATGACCATAATATCTATCAGTCACTAAATTGTTAAGAAGACTGCTGATGTAATGAACATTATGGTGAATAATCTTGATAGTGATCAACGGGACAAGATGCTAGTTAACCTGGAGGAGGATAAAGACAAGAATCAGGTGGATTCTGGCCCTTGTAAGAGATCTAGGGGGAATATGAAGAGGAAAGCTGCCTCCTAGACTATGGATTATTGGGAGTTAAGGTTTGTTGCTAATAAAATAAGTCAATTGGAGGCTAAGTTTGCAGAGACCTTAAAGAGCCTCATGTAGTTTATGTTCTTATTTCTGGTTTTGTTTATGTCTCGGTGTTGGTTCCTGGTTCATCGTTGCTGGTTTTGGGTGCCTTTTTGGATTTTTGCTTGTTTTTTGGTTGCATTTTGTACTATTCTATCTTTAGTAGCCTGTTTTGTCTTGTATTACTATTTTGGGTTTAATGCTTTGATTCTGAACCTTTTAGAATCTTCTTTGTAAAGGGTTTCAGGGTCCCTTCAAAACCTGTTTGTCTGATAAGGTACTCATGTACAAATATAAATATCTCAAAAATAGAGAAAAGGAGAAAACATAGTTGGAACAAGAATCCTCTCTAAAATAGAGAAAAAGAAATATTAGACCTCCTACAAAGATGTTTATATGAAGACAAATATGATGATGAACTCCTTAATCATGTTAAAATTTGTATATTATTTCAAAAGATGAATTGGTGTTTGCTAGAATCAATGAACCTCCAAATATGTAGATCAAGAGATACACAACTCTACATGAGTGAACATATAGAACACTACTCAATCATGACATTAAATTTGTAGACAGAACTATGATCAAAGAAAATGATAAAAAAGGCATGAGTGACCTATAGTACACTACTAAAAAGTGTTTGATATTATAGATAAATATTGGAATCTCATAAATGTGATCCACTGAGATGACTGCATAAGAGAGATAAAGGAGTAGGTATATGTGATTCCCTTACAAGTTTGTGAAGTTCATAAGGCTCCACTAAGGTTTCTCCATTGCTCCACTAAAACAAGGTAGCATTATCATACTTGTGTTAAAATTTCCTCCTTAATATTAATGAGGAATTGATATTGGAAAACTAACTAAAATTGGGCACAAACATGTGCACAAGATTGATTCCTAATATTATGTTAATAGATGCTCAAGAAAATTTCAAAATTGGATCCATTGGAAAATTGGTAATGTCCCGCTAAATATTAAAATGCTATTTCTGTGAAAATAATGTGGATTTTATTAATATCTCTTTTAACACATGTGGGCGAAAAGGATGGGCATCAATCTTGTCAAGTTGATAGTGGATTTTTTTCTCATGATTACCTCCTCACTTATGTTATCAGAATTAAATGTATTAAAAGTACTTATCCCACTAAGGCTATTGTGAGTATTATTGCTATCAGGTATATTATTAATATGCCTAATAATGCTAAATTATATGGCATTACTTGCAATGGGAAACTCTTCCTCCCTCACATGTCTTGTGATGGATATTTAGGTTGATTCTATCTCAATTTTTATGATATTAGTGATGAAAAATAAAATGTTGATAGGGAAAATCTCCAAATCTGAGGGAACTGCAAGAATTTCTTTATTGCTATCATAATTAGTTGTGAGAGAATATGGTTATGGGTTTGTAAAACCTACATTATTTTCAAATGCAATAGTACCTTGTGTCTGATTATGGAGAACAACATAAGGGTTTCTAGTAATATTGTTGAGTTAAGCTTTGCAAATTGCGATCTTGAGATAAAGGGTGGTTCTAGGAAACACTCAAAGGGTATCAATTATGACTCTCTCTATAATATTTTTTATTATGAGTGTGATGGGTTTAGAGAATAACGACTCATGATTGTGAAGAAAAGAATTGGTAAATACCAAAAATTCATTGATAAATTCCTTGAAGAAGGGGAACAACTCCAAAGATTTTAAAATGGGTATTATATACTTAACCTACTTTCCCTTATGCCCTAGTTAGTTTGTGTGCTAAGCATTACTTTACTTTGGAGGGTTATTGCATAATGGTCCATCGCTACCATTTTCTAATCCAAAACCATGTAAGGCATAATGAAAAGGTTAATATTCCTTTTTATTTTTTCTCCTCCTTGCGACACAATATATAAAAGGATGCTACTCCTCCCCTACACAAAGGTCTGCTTATAGTCTTGTATAACTATGCCCTAGCTATGGACCCTCATGGGAATCCCTCGATGATCTTTAATGATAATCCTTTACCCCCTCCTAGTGTTATTACGATTCAACTCATTTCTAGAAAACCCCACTCCTTGGAAAGAGGTAATCCCTTAGGAAATAAAAAATCTAGAAAATGTCATACTCCTTCTCGTATTACTCTTAACAATGAGCTTCTCAAGATAACCTTGAAAACAAATAAAACCCACTTCTAATTCCCTGGGGTCATCAAATGTAAGGAAAAAAGGACAGAAAGAAACTAAAAACAAAGGACTTGCTATAACCCTTATTGAAGATAGTGAGGATGATAAGAAGACTAGAAAGAGGATTACTGAGGATGAGGTTGGTGTTTTTTTCTCTAGTGGTTGTAGGTCATCTCACCTTGCTAAGGTTTCTACTAAAGATAGTAATCCTAACCCAAAAAGTAGAAGGTTGGTTGAAGAGCAGGAAGAGGACATTATGTCCCGAGTGGGTGATTTTTTTTTGGATATTAATGAAGACAGTGAGGAATCTAATTTTGAAGAAGACACGGTGTAGGAGAATGAAGAAGAGGGATTCCAAGAGGATGATAATATTTCTAAGGAAAATGAGGATAATACTAATAAAGATAATATTGGTGTTGATGATATTGAAGGATTGAAGGAAAATAATAATATCCCTATGAATAGCCAAGATAAAGTTGATATGTTTGATGAGATTAGAGTGTAGATAGCAAACCACCATATGAGAATGAGTATTTGGGAAACACAAGTGGAAGAGGTTTATAGAAAGCAAAAAATAAAAGAAATTGAGGGTGCCATTAATTCCCTAATTACTACCATGCATAGTATTATGAGAAAGGCTACTATGGGCACCTTGTTGGGTTAGTCCAAGATTAAGAAATAACTCAAGTGGAGTAGCCAAACTAGTGGAGCAAGAGCATAAGAAAGAACAAAGGCAATATGACTTTTCCTTGATGGAAAGAGGCCTTAATTGATCTTCAAAAGAACTGAGACATTATCTCTTCCCTTAAAAAGGATGTTTAATTTTGTTTATTGTGCTTCTCTTAAACTCTGATGGTTTTTTGGCTAGCCTGGGTGCCATGCTTATTACTCTTATGGTTACTATAGGTTCTATTATAAATTCTATATGTCAGTGACTTAGTCTTTGTAGTTTCTTTATTGTTGGGTCTTACAAGACCAACCTAATTGGTTTTTGGATGACTACTTCTTCGTTTCGTGTTGTTTCTAATAAAAAACAAATTGAAAATCCACCAAATATACAAGTAAAATAATAATTGATTATTATAATTTACTTTATACTTAACAACTCTTAAAAATCAAGTCATATGCTCACAACATCAAAATATACTTCTAGAAACATATTTAACATGTGTATGAAACACCATCCCATTGTCTTCTAATTTTATAATATATTTCCAATGAAAAATATATATAGTCAAAAACCTATTCTATTTAATTAGAATAAATTTATCAAATGTATACAATAAAATATTTATTCCACATACTAGACAGCAACAGATGAATTTGAAATGCTTAGATGAAAAAATTCAACTATAGAAGGAAATATTTTAAATCATCAATAACGATAACTACAAATATATCTATTAACTGATTTAATGCAATGGACGGCAAAGTATATTTAATTATAATTGTTAGTTAGAGTCCGACCTGGCCAGCTTGATAGATTTGCTTTAGATCTACTTAAACCATATAAAGCCTTTTTGAAACGCGCTTTTACTTTGTCACTAAATATAAAGTCTTCGCGGGCTCTCTCGCCAAAAAAATAAATAAATAATGTAAGTAGTATACCTGTGTGAAGTTTTATATGTATTTATATGATCTTATTCTATTTATTATATGTTTTTTATAAAAAAATTTTATTATAGCTATTTGTATTTTCATCTTTAGTTAGTCTTTTGCAATTTGAAAAAATGATTGTTATTTCATTGTAGAAAAAAAATGGTATTCAAGGCATCACCACTATTGTCAACTCGTTGCTTTCTAGTTTAAATTTTTTTCAAAATTATCTAATTTTCTCCACTCATCCGTCCACCTTGAGCTTACCAAACACAATTGATGTGACTGATACAATGTGTTAATAGTTAAAGACATTCAATGCACTCATTATAATTATCTTTAGAGTCAAACAATCATTCATTATAGTAAACAATTACTAGCCACACATTTTAGAGAAATTCAATGCATTCATTCTAATTATTATAAAAATCAAACAATTATTTTTTATAATTATTATAAGAGTCAAACAATCATTTATTCTTATTATGTTTAGCATTGTTCATATTTAGAAGACTAATCTAAATAATAACACCTTGTCACATAATGATAATCATAAATTATCCAAATATATTAGAGTAAAAAATCATATATCATGCAAAGTTGAAAACAATAATACTAGAAATAGCCAAGACAAAAATTAGCATAAGTATAGTTTTTTAGCCACTACTTATTCACTTGAACAATAGAAATCCATCATTGAATTCCAAGCAACTCACTAAAAGAGAGGCATTCATTATAGGTTTGGTATTGGAAAAATTCTAGTGTCTTAAATTCATTTGGTATTATTGTTTGATTGTTAATCCATTTATTCCACCCATTTATATTTAATTCTATAGTTTAACATTTATTTGTTAGAATATAATGTCTCTATCTCAACCTATTTTAGCCAAACTTTATTTACTTTTATTTATATACATTTTATTGGTTTACTTGAGATTAATTCTTCGAAAAAAAATTAATTTTTCTTTTATTTTGGTAATCTTCTATGTATCAACACATCTCAACTTTTTTTTTTGTTAGTATCTTAATTTTATTATTACTATTCCCTTTCTTACACCATTGGGTTTCATTGGTATATCTTTTCCCTTTTCAGTTTGTGTCCTCCATCATGATATTTTTACTACCACCATAGGTATTTCTCTTCTTGTCCTCCTAAGTTATTCTTAAATGGGGGTGTTAGTGTTTTTATTGTATTTATTGACACTTAGGCTTACTTAAGCCTACTTTAGTCATCCATATCTACTTGACACATGTTCATGCAAGTTGTCAAGATCATTTAGGAGTTGATTACAGAGGTGTCAACTTAGTTTCGACACCTCATGCTAGTTTAGTGGGAGGCAACTCGGCACCACTCATTAAGTGTTGGGTTTGACTTCTGGTTCAACCCAATCACTCTAAACATATTTACTCTCCTTCTCCATCTTATTTACTTGGTCGAATTTGCTCAATTTTGTATGATCTTTTGCTTATTTTAATCTCTTTCATTAGAGACAATTTTTATCAAATTTATCGCATGTTATTTCTAGATGACAAGTTGACTATATGATTTCAAAAGAATTTAATTATTTGAGTGTTCCTTTAAAATCTTTAAGAAGAAGGTTGAATATTTCCAAAAATATTAATAAAACTTATGTTCCCCATATATAAATGACTTATTAACTAGTTGACTCATTTACTTAGCTTAGTCTCACTTTTATTTTCTATTTTTTCTTTTATGATATTAATTTTTTTAAATGAAGTTAGCAGAGTGATTGAGTTTACTAGGCTTTATATTCCTTATGTGAGTCCTCAATATTGGGTTTCATTTTAATGGCACATAAAATAACCAGTAAACAAGTGAGAACCTTTTTTCTATTTTTTTGATATAGATATTACAATTAATTTTATTAAATGAGAGGAAAGTTAAATTTATTTTTGGTTTGGTTACTAATTAATATTCTAGATTTTCTATAAATAAAAGAATAACAAATACAACCCAACAAACCTAACATGCAAAATTCACATTTTATTACGAATTAAATACAAAACATGAGAATTTCAACATGAATTTAATATATCTTAAATCAAGACAAGCTAGAATTTATGCCTACTTTGCCCTTCTCTTGTACACCAACTAAAAAATTCTAATTATATGTAAAAATTATAATTTTTTTATTGTAAGATTACATAGTTATGTTTTTACCTACAATATAATTTACAACCAACAAGTATCTATGAATGAATTTAGATTCTTCTTTCATTTAATAAACTTTTTTTTGGTGCTACAAGATGGGAACATAATAGAAACTATTTGATTCATAGAAACTATTTGATTCATATACCAGTGTATTAGATTATATCGATCATTTCTAATAAATCTGTACTTTTATTCTTATTTACCATCAATTTATCAATTAATTTTTATAAGATTTAACCCTTACCATCTTATCACACAAATCTGATTTTGAAACCTTTTTAAAAACTATGACTACAACACAATATCCATTGTACTATATATCACATTAATCTCTATATATATATATCAAATGTCATCAAGATAGTGTGCCAATCTTACTTATTGTCTTCATTTTTCAATACCTCTCATACAATTAAATCTTCATTTTATATTGTCTTCAATTTTTGCTTTTAAGATCCCATAAAATTTATAGTTGTAACCAAAATAACTAAATAATAAAAATAATCTAAGCAATTGATAAAATATACACAAGTTTCTATGGGTAGATGCTCAAAATAAAAGAACCGTCGAAAAAACATTTATTTCGCACCAAAATTTTTATAAAAGGAATGCACTGCTGTGAGTGCACATAACAAGTCGAAAAGCTGGTAGATTATACAATTTGCTTCTTTAAAAACAATTCAATCTTAAAAAACAAAACAAATCAAAAGGCAGTGCATACATAAAACAGATAATTGGCAGATCAACAGATATTATTGAAGACAACAACCAGTAATTAGTAATCAACCATCAACAATGAAATCCATGGAAGGCAGAATGTCGTAATACTAAATCAATCAATTACTCAGCTAGCACCAAGCTTCTTTCTGATTGTCTCAGCCTCTGTAACATTGATCTGGAATGACTTGGCTAAAACATAGCTGGGAATTGCCGGCTTGGAAGCAAAAGTGACCAAGGGAATGACAGAGTTACCAGGAGCTTGACTGTTAAGAGCTGCTATAACAGAGGCAGGACTATATCCCACGTTCTGAACAACGTGTACGAGGCCCTTGGGAAACACAAAAACATCTCCTTTTTTTATGACTGTAGAGAAAAGCTTGTTGGTTGTGTCCACAAACCCAACTGTGAGTTGCCCCTCAAAACGAAGATCATTTCAGTAGCTCGTGGGTGTGAGTGAGGAGGAAGCACTGCTCCCACTGCCAAATCTGCGCGGGCCATTATTATGCCCAGTGTGTTTATGCCAGGGAGAACTTGTGTTGTTGTGGCAATCACACTCCCACCAAATGGATTTCCTGATGTATTTCCTTGGGTGCTCAAAATGGATGTAGTAAAGTGCTTTGCAGAAGCTTTGCTGGGATTGATACAAGGCAACCCATTCATAAAAACTGTGGAAGAGGAAGTGTTTGCTACGCAGAAATCCTGCAATGCATCTGGATCTGCACTTACTATGGGCACTAGTAAAACCAAAAGTAGAGAAACCCAAAAATATGCCATTGTAATTTTGAATAAGCAGAGAGTGAACTACAACAATATTGAGCTTCTGTCCTCCAATGCTGCTATATATAGATATCCATGCACAAACAAATGAGGAATTTCTTAAGTCAATTTTGAAATTTCGTGCTCGTTTTTCCTCTCATTCAAAGTTGGCGCTATCTGGAACTTAAAGAATAGTTCCTTGTCTAATTAAAACATAAGAAAATACAATTGGCCAGCGAAGAGAATGATGATATTTCTATAGTTCTAAGCTTTGTATGCTAGGTAATCTAGCCTAAATTTTAGGTTAAGGAATTTTACGGACGATGTACATGCACTCCAAGCCTTATGGAATGCGCTCCAATCTCTATGGAATGGATCTGCAGTTTACTTGTTTCAAAATTTGCGCCACTTTTTGGCAATTTATGAGTTATCATATGTTAGCAGCCGACTGCGGATGATCTTGACTGAGTCATTTGGTGGACAAAACGATGCCAGAGCCAACGAAAAGCGCGTAAGATAAAGTTCATAGGCATAAGAAAAGTTCAAAGCTAAGCGAGTCTACGCTAAATATCCAGCGAATTTTCTGAGCTTTCCAATTCTTTGTCTCACCCTGAAATAAAATTCAATACGGTGACGACTTTGCCGTTTACAGCAATTAATGGAATTATGAATATGAATATTTCTAAAAGAAACTAATAAATAACAATTTGCTGATATTAATTATAGAAATTAAATGCTGTAAATATTATTATTTAGGGATTTCTTTCACCTTAATTAGAGTGAAGGATGAACATAGAGATAGAGATAGAGATAGAGATATAGAAGGATGGATATGGAAAGAGAAGATTGTTTCCACCTTGATTTTTTAGGTAGAGTCAAAAGCAAGATAGAGATAGAGATAGAAATGGAGGAGAGGGATATGGAGATAAGGAGAGGGATAGATAAAGAAAGGGAAAGAGAGATGGATATATAGAGATGAAAGATATAAATATATAGAGAGGAAGAAATAGAGTGAAAGAAAGAGATGGAGATGGAGGAGAGGGATATGGAGAGAAGGAGAGAGATAGATAAAGAAAGAGAAAGAGAGATGGATAGATGGAGATGAAAGATATAAATATATTGAGAGGAAGAAATAGAGTCAAAAGAAAGAGATGGAGATGGAGGAGAGGGATACGGAGAGAAGGAGAGGGATGGATATAGAAAGAGAAAGAGAGATGGATAGAGAGAGATGGAAGATATAAATATATTGAGAGGAAAACATAGAGTGAAAGAAAGAGATGGAGATGGAGGAGAGGGATAGATAAAGAAAGAGAAGGAGAGATGGATAGATAAAGATAAAAGATATAAATATATAGAGATGAAGAGATAGAGTGAAAGAAAGAGATGGAGATGGAGGAGAGGGATATGGAGAGAAGGAGAGGGATAGATTAAAAAAGAGAAGAGAGATGGATAGATAGAGATGGAAGATATAAATATATTGAGAGGAAGAGATAGTATGACATAGAGGAAGAGGTAGAAAAATGTTATCTTATGATTTTCATAAATCTTAGGTAACCCTCTCGCCTACATCATATCAACAATTTAAAGCTAATTGTGATTGGATTATCAGAACAACTTGTTGGTTAACAAATTTTGTTCCCTTTAACAATATGACTCTATGCCCAGACAAGAGAAAAAACTATTAATCAACAATTGGATAAGTTGCAATTACCTCTACAACTTTCCCCTGAATTTTAGAGCTAAAGCTCCCTGTTATGATATGATTTTAGGGTTTTTGGGGAATGCATTTAACCAGAAAGTAGGAAAGGCAAAATTCTTATCATAAAAACTTTAAGCAACGGAAAAAATTGTACAAATGACAAAGAATTTGCTCAACCAAAAACTAACTTAGTTCATGTTGCATAATATCGTTCAAAGATAAACATTATACCACAATGAATAGTAGAGGGAGAACAAATATTTAATATTTTGAAATACAGAAACTAAATAGGAAGCATTCACATAAGAATAATACAATTTATTCAAAGTACCATAAAGTCTGATCTATTAGATAAACTATTCAACAAAACCAAAACATAAACCACATCATATTTGTCTTTTAGAAAACAACACAAAGTCTGTCTTTCCAAAATTCTCCTCCGTCTCTCTTTCTTTCTATCTCCTACCTATTTGGTGCTAGAGCACCTTGAAGACAAATGTAACACTCATGGAATCCCATGAGTCTAAACTATGTAACTAGGTGTCTTAAATGTGTTAGGGTCCTATGGACCACTTTTGCTTGTAATAAAGACCCAATTGTATGACCATTGACATGTCTGGCATTCATAAGCCTACATAGTCAAAATTAGTCAAAGGATCAGTAATCGATTAGGCATTGATGTTTTGAGTTCTTAGGATGATTTTGGATTATAAAGAACCTATAGGTCATGTTTGGGATGCAAATGATTAAAATTATCAAGTTGTCAAATATTGCTTGATTTTGACAACTAACTACAACTTGTTGTTTTCAGCCAACTACCCCTTCCAATGGTCATGAACATTCAAAAATCATTTGGGGGAGTTAGTTTAGACATCTATAAAGCCCTATGGATCGAAGACATTTTAAGTTGTTGATTTTTGGTGATTGAAGCAATAAGAAACTCTGCATTTTCCTGTAAATTCTCACATTATTCTCATTTCCATCTAGTCTATAAGACTAGTAGCAGTTAAATTTGGTCATGGATGCACAAACCAATGAAGTAGGATCATATTGAACTTGGTTTCAACAAATTTGGTGGAGTTAGGTGCATTTTATAGCCAAATTACTTGTATCGGGTCCGAAACCCTCTCCATTACTAGGGTTTGGACTTCAAATGCCTCTAACTTGATTTTACACAATGGGAAATTCATAGACTTGGGGGAAAAACAAGTAGAGGACATGTATTATGTGATTTAAAAATCATTTTGCAGGAAAGTGTTGGGAGGTCAAAGATTTTGAATGTATTAGCCGGGCATCTCTATGTGATCGGGTTGAGAAGAAGGATGAATTGTTATGTAATTGAATTCTTGGAGTGGATCAATCAAAACTAAAGGTGAATTTGGTTCTCCTAGGGTGTGGAAGAACTTTAGAAACCTTTGCCTTGTTCTATTCAATCCATTTGAAGGCCCTTGCTTTGTCAACCAGACCTAATTAGCCCAGTTGGGGTTTAGCCATCAAGAGGAGGAGTTGGAGTCTGCAACTTTGAAATCTTAGAGAACTTCAAAAAGGGTACTTAGAACACTAAATTTTTTGTAGGGTCCTTTGGCAAGTTGGAAATTTAAGGTGGAAATACTCATTAGGTCGATGTAATTCAATTAGGTCTCCTCCATAGATAGTGGTAAACAATCAAGGCAACAAGCCTAAGGGGTTGTCAAAATTGGTTGATTTGGAGTATTCTAAGCATGGTGAAACATTTTGGTCCACTCCATTCCATTCTGTAGTCATTCCATGCACAAGGGGGATACCCTAGCCTATGAAGGATTGGGTCTAGGAAGCGATCATGTGGATCTTGTCACACAAATCGTGTGTATGAAGTTTTGAACATCATAAAAAGGCTCTAGTAGTGTCCTTAGAGGCTCTGAGGGGTCTATGGGACTAAGTGGTTGTTCGTTACAAGGGTAGTTGTGGCCTAGATTGTGGGTATAGGTCTAGAAAACTAGGTTTTCTTGTTGGCTATGCATCACTATTTATACCTAAAATCCCCTTTTTCGATTTTCAAGAAATGGTTCCTTTCAGAGTAATGGTCTTGAGAATGACTATTTTAAACATGATTCTAGAGAAAAACAAAAATTACCAAAAGGTTTCATCATTAGTGATGAGCCAAAATAATGGCTCCATTTTGTCACATTTTTTCATAAAATTTTTTGCTTTGGTCATATGTTTGGATAATATTTGGGTCATAGAACTTCCCTGGTTGATGCCTTTTTGGTATTATTAGATCTGATTTATCCTTGACCCAAGGTTGTTAATTGGTGATCTTTATCCAATCAAACTATGCAAATTATCTGAATTAATCTTAAAATATGGTTTAATTTATTTTAATTTAGCATCAATGGATACACATGCTTTTGTGCACATTAACACCATAATGCAAGACCAGCCATAATGAGAGGATGACTAAGCTAATGGTTAAGGAGACCCATCATCATGCTATTGGATGAAAACCCAGTCAAAGTGGAGCACCATTGAAGGAGTCCATTAGCAATTGACCGCTTCCTCAACAAAATAATTAGTGGAGCATTCATGATTGTTCTTAATGAAGCATAAATCTAGAAAAGGAGATTGTGCTATATTTCCTCAGTAGTAGGATAGTTGTTTGTTCTATATTTTTGTGCTAACTAAGTCTTTTAATGTAATAAATCCCGCCCACCTATTACTTTGGAACGTGGGTTGATTAGTTGAAAGTTTGTTATAAGTTTTATTATAAATAAAGGTCTCTACTTCCTTGCGAGGATAGACAGTATGACCATAGAGTTGATAATATTCTTGTAAAGCGGAAAATCGCGGTCGAACCCTAGTTGGTCTCCCCTCTTCTAACTCCGAGGAGAGAGAAGGGAGGTTCGCTAGGATTCGATGGGTTTTCACTTAGGGGAGAGACTTTACATTCAAAAGAGGGGTTGAAACTCATAAGATTCAATCCCACACAATGTAAGATTGGATGCTAAATGAATTTCAAGGGTTAGGAAAGCAAGGCTACCCTCTTTTGTAAAGAATGTTGATTAAGGAAATTAAGCTAAGGATGCATAGAAAGTCATAAAGATTCACTTATAAACTGAGTTTAGATTATAGGATGAAGCTGCGGACCTGGAATTAGCAGTAGAATGTCGATACGGCGCTGTCCTGTAAATTTGAGAAAAAGTTGTCGGGACGATGGCGCCCGGCGCCACGGTCCTCCGAAAAATCCGCGAAACGAAGTGGGATCGGTTCGTCTCTGCACAAGGATTCCAGATCTTCAATCTCAGCCGCGTACCTGCAACCTACACACAGAAAAGCGAAGACGATTGGGGGGTTAGGGATTAGGGGTTTGCCTTTAGGTCAAACCCCGATTTTGGAATTAACCAAGAAATGAGCAAGTGCTGTAAATGTAAATGACTGTAATGACAAACAAGTACTAATACCTTGTTCTAAGGATGTTGGTATCCTTATGTGCGAAGGTTTAGATGTTGTATGTTGTAGTATGTAACATGTAATAAGTGATCTCCTCTTCAATGGTTGAATCCTTGACTTGAATGCAACACTTAGCCTTGAATGGAGACTTGAAATGATCAATTGCTTGAATGCTTGAATGCTTGAATGCTTGAATGTTTGAGTATAGTTTCCACGCTTTTGCACATATCCTCTTCATCTCTCAATGAGAGAGAAAAATGTAGTTTATATACTTGTCAATTAGGGCTGATAGACTGATTTTCCCGACCTTAGGCCGACCAGGGAATGTAATTTTCCAAATTGCAAACGAAAAGACCTGATACCACTTAGGAAACCAGGCCCAAAATAGGACCCAGGGACCAGGGCGCTGGGCACCCTGGTCCTGAGGGACCAGGGCGCTGGGCGCTCTGGTCCCACCTCCCGGGGCAGCAGGGTGCAAGGAGGTTCAGGCCAGGGTGCATGAAAAATGCAGTTTTTGGTGTCGTGAGCGAGTTTTGGGGTCTCCATTCAGGTTGCGTGTTGCGTCGCCATGGTGAAGACCGAAATGCAGTCGAAATTGCAAGTGTCGCAATTTTACGACGCTACATTTAGCCCCCACTTTAGCGAGAGTATGTATGCTCATACTTTCGGTAAAGTACAAGGAAACAACGTTGAAAGACTTTCACCACGTCAAGGAGGCAAGATACACCAAGCCCCCAGTGGACTAAGGATCTTACGACTTCGATTGACAAAGTAAAAGGGAAGATCACGAGGGAGAACCATGACTGTCAGTAGTAAGGTTCCCTCACTATGAGTCATGCAAAAGAAATACCAAAAATCTTCAAGACAAAGCTAAGTTTGCCAAGAAATTTTCAAGTATCTTTGAAAGGATAGACAGGGTGTATGCCCCCCTACGTTAAAGCGATCGCACACGCCTCAACGGGGGTGATTGTTTTAACGTAGTGATACACATAAGAAATGAGAAAGGAAAAGGAGCACGTTATCGCAAAGATTTAGCCCCCAAGTGTGAGATAAACCCAAGGATAATAGACACAAAACACAAAGCACAAGGTAACTTCGCTTTCCTCGAGGTCAGTATGCTGTATGATAAGTCATGTATATATCATATGGATGTATGCATAATTGTTCTTCATTCCCCAATCAAGGAAGGTCACCTAGAAGAAGGGAACACGTGTGTCTTTTGAGTCAACATGAGAGAGACCAAAGAGATCTCAATGCTTTGCATCGTCCTCAAGTAGACAACACTAAGGACGACAAATAGAAGAATGAGAATAACATATAGAAGAAGTAACAAAAGGGAGGGGGAGAGAATCTGCCATGCTAATGTAACTAGTCTAGCACGTCATCTACCCCCCGATCTTGCTGATCAATATTTCGGGAAGGCAGGGAACACGCTAGAGGAGGAACATCCAACACAGCAGATGGAGCTATCACAAGATCCAAACAAGGGCTATGTTCATGTTCCAAGCCACATTGTTCTTGTCTAGGAGCTAGGATAAGTGCTTTAGAAAATTCATTAGATAAATGGTTATCAACATCAACAAGTTCATATTCACTATCAGAATCAAGAGGAGTAACATTTTCATCATGCATAACATTTTCATCTATATCATCATCAAGATTTATAAAAATAGGATCTTTAACTCGCACAGGATCAAGACCATCATGCATCTTATGTTTAGGAGATTTAGGCTCAATATCTGGCTGAGGAGAAAATGGAATAATGCTTGTTGAAGGTGTTTTTGGAGATTGTAAAGTTTGAGAAGCAGCTGCTTGAGCCCTAAGACGACGCTTTCGTCGGCGTTCCCGTGCAGAACGATTACGTCTAGTCTTAGTAGGAAGTGTAGAAGATAGAGGAGGAGGAATGTTCTCATCCTTATCACTTGGATGTTTAGGTTGTGGTCTCTTAGGCTGGATAATAGGAGAAGAAGAAGGTCTCTTCTCTCTGTAGAAGGCAGGAGGAGGAACTGCTCCATATAAGGGAAGAATTTTTGGTTTAGGAAGAAGACCAAGTCCATCATGACGAGGAGGTATAGGTCTACTTTTAGAAGATTTATTAGGCATAGACATAGTCACATCCATGGGGACGGGTTGGGAATCTTCTTGGGGAAAGACATTAGTTTTGTCTTTCAAAGGAAGAATTTCCTTCTCAAGAATGATAGGAATGTCAAGTTTAGGTGTTCTAGGTTCACTTAGAGATAGGATCATATCTGTTTTCCACTTTTGATAAGATTTAAAAAGATGATCACTTCGCGGAGGAAGAGATTGGAATTGTTTGGGCCAAAAGTAATCAATAGGAACACTAGAGGTTCTTTCGGCTGGTTTAAAGAGACTATGATTGACAGTAACAACTTCACCATTATGGGAAAATTTTAAACACTTATGAATAGGAGAAGCAATAGCTTTCATGGAAGATAGCCAAGGATAGCCAAGCTTCACACGAAATTGTTCGAAAGAAGGAATAATAGCAAAGTTCACATCATGAGATTTATTATGGACCTCAATAGGCAATGTAATAGAACCAATTGCAGGAGAAGAAAATGCATCAAATAGTTTCACAATCACATCTGTTTTGTCATAGATCACTTGATTCAATTGCAAAGTAAAAAGAAATTCTTTAGTAATAACATTAACCATGCACGAAGGATCAATAAGCACTCCACGGCAAGGTGTATTCTTGACTTTTGCAACTATGTATAAAGGACCATCAAGTGCCCTAATGGTTTCACTAGAATCAAATGTGATGGAAGGTTCTTTAGGGATTTCTTGCTGCTCTACAAAGTTAATCACATTCGGAGTCATAGACACAAGACCATCAGATGAGAAAGAGGAATCATTAGCCTCAATCACATTAGAGGTATGAGAGGTATGAGAAGGTAACGGATCAGTAAAAATCTGAAGATTTTGGTTAGGAGGAGCTACAGATGTGTTGCCTTTATCATTCACTCCAGAAACAGAAATAGTATTATTATCAATCAAATCCTGAATTTTACCCTTTAAAGAAAAGCATTTTTCAGTATCATGACCAGGCTGACGATGAAAATGACAAAAAGCTTTATGATCAAAATAAGGCGAAGTAATCTTTGCAGGATCAATTTGTCTTACAGGAGGAAGAGTAAGCACATTTTGTCCCAATAACTTATTCATAATATCATGCAATGATTCATTCAAAGGAGTATACTTTCTTTCTTTTCTGAAAAATTTAGAAATAGGAGGCACACCTGATGCTGCATTCACATTGTTGTTGATGATGTTTTCATTGAATTTGATGGAATCTCTGTTCGGTTTAAACTTCCCAAATGGTTGTTGACTGCTATCACCCTTATCACTCGGAGCCATAGGATGTGATTGTTCCATTTGACTCACAGTCAGTTGATAATTGTGAAGAGTGGCACACAACGGTTGGAAAGAAGTAAACTTAGAAAACAGAAGTTTATCTCGAATATCTTTTTGCAAATTAGAAATAAAGATTCTTTGAATATCATTATCAGGCACTGGAAAAGAAATTTGAGCATACAAATGCTTATATCTACCAATGAAATCAGTCACTTTTTCTTTAACACCTTGTTTACAATGCATTAAATCAATCAAAGTAACTTTAGGACTTATATTGTTTTGAAATTGTTGAATGAAAGCATTTGCAAGTTGTTCGAAAGAAGTAATAGAATAAGAAGGCAACGAGCAATACCATTGTAGGGCTTTGTCTCTTAATGTTCTGGTGAATAGTTTTGCAAGCAACCTTTGGTCATAAGCAAAATCAGTACATATTGTTTGAAAAGTCTTAACATGTGTTAGAGGATCTCCTTTACCATTATAAAGCTCAAAATGCGGGATTTCAACATGTTTAGGAGGAATAGCTCGAACAATGTCAAGAGAAAGTGGGCTCGCAACATCAAATGTGGGCACACTAAACTTAGATTGATTCATAGAGGCAATTTGTTGCTGTAAAGAAGAGACAGTTTGTGCAAGATTATTAATGGTAGCTTCAGTCGAAGAGTTCATATTAGGTGTGTTAGATTGAGATGGAGGTGTGATGTTATTGAAAGAAGGTAAAGAGTAAGGTGGTGGGACCCTATGATAGTCAACCATAGGGGATGATTGGATAGGAGGAACACTACAAGGAGGAATGGAATGGTTAAATGAATTGCCCCCTTGCGTCATGTTCATTTGTGAAGATGTAATAGGAACACTTATTGAAGGAATGAATGAAGAAGTCGGATTGAATGAAGGAATAGGGTTAATTGAAGAAGGAGGATTGCCCCCATGACTAGTGATCACAGGAGGAATGTCTTGTATAGAGGTAGCCATGATGTTTGATGTAAAGGTAGGTAAACTAGCAATAGAAGTGGTCAAAGGAATAGAATGATTGACTTGTGTAGGAGGTTGTGTATAACCTAAAGATTCAGCACAACTCTTCATAGGCATCACATTCGAATCCACAATGTGTGCGATACCACGTAAAACATCAATTCCATTCTTATCACTTTGAAGCATACGTTTTAGACCCTCAATTAAAGGAAGAGCTTGACTATCGGGATACTCATGAGACATCCATTGGTGAAAATCGTCAAATTGGTTATCCAATTTGGAAAGTTGTTCAACAGAAACTTCACGGGGAGCTTCTTCATCATTAGGAGGATTAGAGGAATTACCCATGTCCTCGTTAAAAAGGCTACTCAAATTAGGTTCCATCTCCTCGGTAGTTAAACCTCGGAAGGACTTAATTCTACGGCTTCGTCTAACGGGAATAGTGTAAGTAGGGCTTACTGTTGTAAAACTCATGCACTAGAGAGAGAGGGAGAATTTTGAATTTAGAGGTAGCAATTTTTAGTAAAAATAGCCAATCTTCCAGATTTAAGCTGTTAAATGCAATCACAACAGTCTCCCGAAATTTCGGAAAAAATGTCCGGGACCGTGGCGCTCGGAGTGCAACACGGTCCTTGCAACTTTTTTTGAAATTTGCAGGGATAAAAGGTATGATGATTTTAGAGCTAATCTGAAAAAATTGAGGGATTTTATGATCTGTAGATAGGCCAAATTAAAGTTGCAATCTCAAAATTGAACCCTATCAAGATTGTCGAAAAATGCAAAATTTGAATTTTGAAAAAGAGAGGGAAACTGAAATTTTGAATTTTATGATTTTAGAGGGAATGTCAAAAGCAATGCAAATTTTGAAATTCAAAAATTGACTCAATTTCACGCAAAATTCAATTTTGAAAGCGGAAATCAAAGTTGTTGTAATTAAGCACTTAATTTCAAAAGTCACAAATTGCAAGAATTTGAATAAAGCAGTGAAATTTTGAATGAATGCAAACACAATTTTCAGATTTAGGACAGTAAGAAAGCAATTTTGACACAAAATTTCAATTTCCACAATTTTTGAATGATTAGGAGCCTTAAACCAAGCAATCACAAGACCAACTTTGACCATAATTTTGAAAGTGTTATAATTGACAAAATCAGCCAAAATTCTGGATTTTAGCAGGAAAATACAGCAAGATCTCGCTCCCAAAATTTTGAAAAAAATGTCGGCGACGATGGCACTCGGAGTGCAACACGGTCCTCGCAACTTTTTTCCAAATTTTCAGGGATGAAAGATATTGCGATTTTATTGCAGAATCCAAAGTTACAGCTGATTTGGAGATGTTTTGATCGGTCAAATTGTCAGATAAAGGTTGAATCAAGAGGGTTTCAAAAATTAGGGTTTTGACACTTAACCACTTAATTTTCAGAATTAAAGCACAAATATGAATTGAAAATTTGTAATAGAAGGGCAGATCTGAAACAGGCATTAACATTTAGACATTTCGCAGGTTCAATTACTAAAAAGAAAATTTAGGGTTTTTATGCAATCACCTCTAAAATTTTGCAAAAGATCAAACATGGAAATGTAATCAATTTTTTCAGATCTAAGCATGAAAAATCAGAAAGGATGTTCACGTCGGGTTCACCAAAATATAAAGTGGAAAATCGCGGTCGAACCCTAGTTGGTCTCCCCTCTTCTAACTCCGAGGAGAGAGAAGGGAGGTTCGCTAGGATTCGATGGGTTTTCACTTAGGGGAGAGACTTTACATTCAAAAGAGGGGTTGAAACTCATAAGATTCAATCCCACACAATGTAAGATTGGATGCTAAATGAATTTCAAGGGTTAGGAAAGCAAGGCTACCCTCTTTTGTAAAGAATGTTGATTAAGGAAATTAAGCTAAGGATGCATAGAAAGTCATAAAGATTCGCTTATAAACTGAGTTTAGATTATAGGATGAAGCTGCGGACCTGGAATTAGCAGTAGAATGTCGATACGGCGTTGTCCTATAAATTTGAGAAAAAGTTGTCGGGACGATGGCACCCGGCGCCACGGTCCTCCGAAAAATCCGCGAAACGAAGTGGGATCGGTTCGTCTCTGCACAAGGATTCCAGATCTTCAATCTCAGCCGCGTACCTGCAACCTACACACAGAAAAGCGAAGACGATTGGGGGGTTAGGGATTAGGGGTTTGCCTTTAGGTCAAACCCCGGTTTTGGAATTAACCAAGAAATGAGCAAGTGCTGTAAATGTAAATGACTGTAATGACAAACAAGTACTAATACCTTGTTCTAAGGATGTTGGTATCCTTATGTGCGAAGGTTTAGATGTTGTATGTTGTAGTATGTAACATGTAATAAGTGATCTCCTCTTCAATGGTTGAATCCTTGACTTGAATGCAACACTTAGCCTTGAATGGAGACTTGAAATGATCAATTGCTTGAATGCTTGAATGCTTGAATGTTTGAGTATAGTTTCCACGCTTTTGCACATATCCTCTTCATCTCTCAATGAGAGAGAAAAATGTAGTTTATATACTTGTCAATTAGGGCTGATAGACTGATTTTCCCGACCTTAGGCCGACCAGGGAATGTCATTTTCCAAATTGCAAACGAAAAGACCCGATACCACTTAGGAAACCAGGCCCAAAATAGGACCTAGGGACCAGGGCGCTGGGCGCTCTGGTCCCACCTCCCGGGGCAGTAGGGTGCAAGGAGGTTCAGGCCAGGGTGCATGAAAAATGCAGTTTTTGGTGTCGTGAGCGAGTTTTGGGGTCTCCATTCAGGTTGCGTGTTGCGTCGCCATCGTGAAGACCGAAATGCAGTCGAAATTGCAAGTGTCGCAATTTTAGGACGCTACAATTCTTATTCTCAAACTTTTGTGTGCTGAAATTAACATAAAATGAATAAGATGATGGTGATGGTATTCTGAGTTTATTAGTTGTTATTTGAGTTTTGGATATACTCACTCAAGGGGGTCCACTTGGTGAGTAATTCATGTGCATTTGTTAACTAGTTTCTATTTCCTTATAGTTGTTATTTTGGGGTTCGACTATTCCTGTAGCCACTGGAAACAGTTCTTGTGTCTATTCCTGCAACCAGAGCAGATAGAGTAGTTCTTGTCCACTAACCAAAATATTGTTATCAGTAATAGTTGCTTTAGTTGCTCTCAATTGTGAATTTTAATAAATTATTAAGTCATGATGGTCTTGCATATTTCTTTCTGAAACTTTCATTTTCCTGTATGAAGATAGAATGGCTTCAACTTGAGCTTAGTGCACATACAATGTTGGCCCATTTCAAGTTCACGAGCCTAGTCAATAAATTAAATGAATCTTTGCCATAAGAAAGGTAGCTACTTAGTAAGGATGACCAATCCCTGAGCTGAGGTTTTAGAACCCAGTTACTACTCCAATTGCGAGGACCAACATTTTTGGTGCCATTGTCGAGATGGTGTTGAGCTAAGAACCTATTGCAGCTGTTAGTTTTAAGTCTTTTAGCTTGTTTTAGGTTTAAAATTAGTGGTTAGAGTTCATTCACAAAATCTGCATGCATAGAAGAAGAAGAGATGCACTAGGAAGATTTCTTCCCTCATAGTCTCCTCATGAAGTAAGTCCAGACTAGGCCCCAGATATAAATACTTTTGCTGCAGCTTTTGTGGAAGCTAGAAACCAAGTTGTCTTTGATTTATCAAAGGGAGACATTGATTTATTAAACGAACCCCCTGAACAAAATATTTTATCTCTGGTTCCTTATCAACCACAAATGGCAATTCCAGGTGGAGGAGGACCGTCTCCTAATCCCACCTTTGAATTCCCTATTCATGACCTGCATGATAATGCAAATTTGAAGAATATACCAACCTCCTCTCTTCCAAAGTTCCATGGTTTGATTACAGAAGATCCAGATACTTTTCTCTTTGAATTTGATATTCTCTATAGAAGCTATGATTATACTATTGATGCTCATAAACTCAAGCTATTTCCTGCTACTCTAAAAGAAGTTGCTCTTAGGTTGTTTGTGAGTATAGGGAGAGATGCAGTAACTACTTGGGATGAAATGACGAAAAAATTCTTGAAGAAGTATAAAGATTATTATAGAGGAATTGATCAACATGGTGATGATATATTCCGCATGACACAAAAAGAAGATGAAAGTCTAGAAGACTATCTTGAGAGGTTTCTATTCAGTGTCAGGAAGTCTAAGCATAGCACCTTAAGTGAAGAATCCTTGAAATTGATTTTTCTAAGGGGAATTAATGAGGATTGTATTGAATCACTAGATCTCATGGGAGGAGGAGATATTACTCAAGCTCAATGAGATGACATCAGGAAGGTCTGTCAAAAATACTCCAAGAACTCTACCAAAAAGGGCAAATACTATAGGCCTAGATCTTCAGCAACAAAGGCCTCTTTAACAGTTTCTAGGATGGAGATAACTCATCTACTAAAGGATTTCAAGGAGGAAAGTATTAATAACATGGACACTCAATTGGATACACTTCAAGCAAAGAAGAAGCATGAAGAAGAAGAAGCAATGCTTCCTGAATTTTGTCCTCATTGTAGGAAGAAGGAAAAGGACCACAAATGTAAGATTCTTGCTAAATTTGACAATCACCAAGCTCCTCCAGATTTCAAGCCAATTTATGGAGATGATGAGCAACTCTTCTATGTTGCACAATGAAGGCCATGGCCCCCAAGATAAGGTATGCCACAAGATCCATTATCTTTTTCTGGTCCTTATATGAATTCTTATGCACAAAATAATTAGTGGTAACCTCCATACTCTCAAAATTTTGGGAACTATATACCTTAGCCTTGGAATAATTCCCCAAATTCTTGGCCCAATTATCAAAATCCTTCCTTTCAGTGGCAACAACCACAAGGGAATTGGTCACAACCTCAGGGTCCTTGTCAGTCATCTTAGAGTAACTAGCAGCAATCACCTCAATGGAGGGGAGGTCAGCAATGGCCAAATCAACTCTCTAGTTTCCTGCAACCACCACAACAGTCCCAACAGCTAGTGTTGATGCCATCAACTACTAGTGATAATCCTCCTAAGTCTACTCAATTATCCACTCAACCACTGCCAAATCCTAATAATAAAGCTCCACAACAACAACAAGTTTATTCAGCTGATCTTAATAAATACTTTGCATACTCTCTTAGTGTAAGTGACATTCGCTTGCGGTCAGGAACAACTTTACCTGCCCCATCTCCTCCAACTATAACTGAATTACCATAAGAGGAAATTGCACAAGATACTATACCTAACCAGCCAATAGATCCTAAACAAGTACCTCAATCTAAAACTTCAGGCACCTCTGTTAGAACACCCCCATTTCCTCAACGATTGCAGGTAGAAGTGACTACTAGACAACAAGATGACATAGCCTTTGACCTTATTGACCAGTTAAAACATATATGTGTAAATATTCCACTATTCCAAGCTATTAAGGAGACATGTCTAAAGAAACTTGGACGAAAGAAAAAGGATCCACAAATAGTCCATTTATTGGGGTAATTGGCAGATATTATGATAGGTAGAGTTACTGTCCCTAAGTACTCTGACCCTGGAAGTCCTTTTGTGAAAGTGGTCATCAATGGAACTCCAATTAAGAATTCCTTGATAGATTTAAGAGCAGCTATAAATGTTATGACCAAGGATGTCATGTAGCAACTTAAAATTACTAGTCTTGGGTCCAGCCCAACAGTCCCGCAGCTTGCAAATAGTTCTATTGTCTGACCTGATGGTATAGTTGAGGATATTGTTGTCACCTTAGACTCTTTCAGAATACCCAGCTGACTTTATGATACTCTCTCCTAAAGCAACATTGGGAGGATATCCAATTATTATAGGAAGACCTTGGCTTTCTATAGTTGATGCTTACATAGGGTGCAGATCAGGGGATATGACCATTTTAGATGGTATCACTACTAAAACACTTCCACTGTATAGTGTGGCCAGATGTAGGAGAAGAAGTAGAGGAACTTAATTCTATTCGGCAACTTATGATGTTGACTAGGGAACCATTCATAGAACTCCAGGAGGATGATAAGGTATTGTCTAACATCATGGAAAATAATTATGGTTCAATCCAGCAGGTACCTGGTCTACCATCGTGTCCTTTGCATACTCTTCTTCCATCCACTAGTTCTGTGGGTTCTCTTGTAGCCACAAATATACTTCATACCTTGTTGCCTTAGGAAATCCAAACTTCTTGTTTAATCAAAGTGTGTAAGATATAGTCAATTGCTCAAGTAGAGGTTTGTCTAGGAAGATACCTGAATATCAATAGTCAACTAACGACACATCAAAAATTGTCTTTGACAGAACTACTCAAGACCCATAAATAGGCTTTTGCATGGGATTATCATGATACAAAGGGATTATCTATCCTAAATTATGCACTCACAAGATTTATATTAGAGAGGATTGTAAGCCTTTTAGACAACCTCAGTGGAGGATCAATCCTACATTAAGGGAAATAGCAAAGGAGGAATTGAAAAAGTTGCTCAATACAGGGTTTATTTATCCTATTTCAGATAGTTTATGGGTATCTCCTTTGGTCATAGTTCCTAAGAAGGGAGGTAAATGGAGAGTTTGTATGGACTGTAGGGAGCTCAACACTTCTACTAAAAAGGATCATTTCCCACTTCTTTTCATTGGTTAGGCACTAGATTCTTTAGCAGTAAAGCAATACTTCTCATTTTTGGATGGGTTTAGTGGTTATAATTAGATTATAATTGCTCTATAAGATCAATAAAAGACTCCTGGCAATTGACACTCATCCAGTTTAGTTGTGTTGTCATTGATGACAACACACATAATTTTATGCAAGATTCTGGCTATCTAGGAAATCAAGAGCTTGTCGGTGTTGCCGGGGAAAGGAAAGAGGAAGATTGAGGAATGTGGGCCTAGTAAGGATGAGTTGATACAGAGAAAAAAGGGTAAAAAATCCACTGTGGAGAAAATTCAAGAGGACATGGGTAAACAAAAGGATACAGAGGTTGATTCTAAGGACATGGGAAAAGATGGAAGTGAGATGGAGATCGATGAGTCTAACGGAGTGAAGAGATGGAAAGAAGAGGAAGTGGGGGAAGAGGAAAGAGGAGCTGAGGATGTTTCTGATCAGAGTAGCCCTACCCACAACATGAGTATTGGTAATGTTAATAGCCAGCCCATGGAGGAGTAGGACAATCAGATTAATAAGGAGGAAATGGAGATGGAAACTGAGCAGGAGAAGGATACGGAGGAAACGAGAAGGGAACAGGATAAAGCTGGAGATGGGATTATTCTGGATAAACTCAAAAACAAGTGTGAGGCTCGAATGGGTTTTGATAGGTGGGTATATTAAAGAATCAAGAATCTAGAAAAAATTGATAAGCAGCAGGAGAGGCAGGGAAAGAAAGATGAAAGTAACCAAGAGTAGTGGAAAAAGGTTATGGAGGAAAAAGTGGAGAAGTTGGAAGCTTAGATTAGTAAACTCGAGGAAGGAAAAACAACCATGAATAAATTTTTGGTTATGATTCCGGATATCCTTACTTTTGTGACCAGGATGGCTCCAACACTTCCAAACCTATTGTGGATCTAGATGTTGATGAGGATGCTATTGAGGCAAGGATTGTGGAAAGTGCTCCTGGTGGTGCAACAAAAAGGACTAGGGCGAGTATGAAAAAAGCTGCCTTTGGCCTCTTCCAAGGAAATCCCTATGCTCAGGGATAATATTAAAGATTTGCAAGGGATTAGTGGAAATTTGGCTAATGCCCTTAAAAACATTAAGTAATTTGTCTTTTGTCTTTTTCCTGTTTTGGCTGGATGTTGCTGGTTTTGTTGGGATTTTATGTTGGTTTTTGCCTAGAACTGTGTTGGATTTTTTGCAGAATGTCTTTTCTTGTTTCTTAATGACATTATCTTTTATGGATCTTTTGTAAGGATCCCTTCAAAACTTGTTTTTCCTGTAATAAAAAACACACAACATTTTGTATTAGACACTTAACCGATACTCATCGATATTCATGATTCGGCAATCGACAGACAAGGGAAACTGACCAACTAGGAACTACTATATGAGGCCGACATAGGAGATTGATTTGACAAGTTTACACGGAAACAATCAGCAACATCAGTCACAAAGTTTAATGTATTTATTTTTGTCTACGTTGATATGTAAATAAATTGTAATATCTTTGTAAGCCGACATAAGGGATTCATATTTATGATTGGGAAGGGTATTTAAGTCAGTCTGGTTAGGTTATTTTGGATATACATACAGAGAGAAGGAATATATAGTGGTGTGATATTATGTGAGCAATGTTGATCGAATAAATGCAAATATAATATTTTGTAGTCGGTCTTGGTTATTGGTTTAGAGGTTTGGGATGCGAAGTAAGTTAGCAGTAAAGGAGGACACAATGAAAACTAGTACAGACACTGCTTGAACCAAAACTCATCCAGCATAGTAGATGCATTCTATGAGTTCAAAATTTTGTCTGTAAACTAGTATTTGGTGTTTGTAGTCAGTGAGGCTCTTTTTGTGATGAGCAGTGTGCTCTAGACTGTTGGCCTTCCTGCATGTGCAGGACCCTGTTGTAATATTTATTCATTTGGCAAATGGATGGATATTGTGGGTCACCACTCCCACCATGGTTTTTCCTCCTCAATGAGGTTTTCCACATATAAATCTCTGTGTTATGGTGTATGTTCTTGTGGTTGCGTCGTTTCTACTTACTCTTATTTTCTTTTATGGTTACCAGTTACTGAATTTCTTTGTTAATAAGGTTAAAATTTATCTCACCGATAGAACACTTATTCACCCCCCCTCTCAGTGTTCTTGGATTCCAATAATTGGTACCAGAGCTTGGTACCTTGGAGTAAGTCTAACAGTTTAAGGAAGATCCTGAATCCAAAATCCATGGAGATGAGTATGGAGAAACAACTTGAAGTAGCACTTGAAGATTATGATGTTGAAAGGATGAATAAATTGAAGTTGCAAAATGAGTTGAACTCTACAAAGGAATTCATTCTTATCCTATAGGAGAGCCTGTCATCTACTCAAGCTAGAGGGAAGGAACTTTTACAAAATTAGGGTGATGAAGAAAATAATGCCCTTAAAGAACAATGTCGGAAGTTGAGTCAGGAGAATAGTGTCATGAAGAATGAAATGTAAGCCCTAACTATGAGGATATCTAAGGAGATTGAAGACAAGAAGAAGAATATAGAAAATGTTGCCAAATATCTGAAAGACTGATCTGAGGAATGCGCTAGGCTATCACATGAGAATGATCTATTGAGAACTGAGTTGGTGCAAACCCAAAATAATGAGCAGGTGTTGGAAAGATTGATAACAATCCTAAGGGGAGATCTGGATACTACAAATGAATATAAAGACAAGTTTAAGGACAATTCTGCAAAGTTTAATGAGATATTGAAGGATCAAAGGCGTAAGGGAGACACTAGAGGTCTTGGATTTGAGCATGGAGAAAGCTTCAGTACTACAAATGAAGTTGAAGCAACTGATCAGAAGGAGAACCCACCTGTCAACCGGAACCAAAAATCACTTGTAAGGCAACCCAATGCACATAAATTCAATGGTAGATATTTTGTTTCCAATAAATTTGGTCATATGGCAAGACATTGCAGAAACAAAGAAAATCAGGACAATAATGCAGTTCCCCGTCAGTGTTGAAATTGTAAGAAGTATGGTCATAAGACAAAATATTGTAGAATGAATGTGAAATGCAATGCATGTGGAAAGTTTGGACATATGGTTAATCAATGTAGGTCAAGGAATGATCAAGGATACAGTAAACGAATTCAAAAAAATTATGTCACTTGCTATGCATGCAATAAAATAGGACATATTGCAAAATTCAGCAGAAGCAAGAACAATCTAGTAGGAAATGATGAGAAAGGAAAGCAAAGGGTTGATGATATCTGAAAGGAGCATGAGAAGAAATGGGTTAGGAAATCTGAAGATCAACCGACAAAGACAAACAACCTGGTTACTCAACCAATAGAGCAAAATGTTCCTGCACCGACAGGAAACTCATCTGGTAACTAAGGCATTAGCCTTAGGGGAGGTAAATTAATGATAGATCTTGCATTACCCCTAGTAACGATCTAAAATCTTGTTTTAGATCTTGGATAAGTCGGTCTAAAGATTTTCCGGTACTGAGATTGTGGATTTTAAATCCATTATGATAGGCCGACACGCATTTATGTCAATGTGAAATTAGGGTTTTTGCAAAATAAGAGGGAAATGTTGGTTCATTTCTGATCACACAGCATTCAGAGTGAACAAGACTGAGTTTAAGACGATTCAAAGCGAGCAAGAGCATTTTCAAGTGAATTTTAATGCATTTAGAGTGGATATTCAAGAGCTTTCACTGGTGAAGGTTGTGAGGTATTTTATCAGTTTCCATGATATCTTTCGTTTGCAATGGCTTCTGGGTCAGCTCCTACTCTGGTAGGTTTGGATACTCCTGTTGTTGTTGACATCAAGGATCATCCATGCCCTATTTTCAAGTAATGCCCTCAGATTGCAAAGGTCGATGATTCAATCATCGCGTTTTCTAGGGTTCCAGACGGAATTCTGTATATTGAAGATGTTCGTGCATATATCGACTGCACTCTGGAGGATTTTGGTTTTGTTGAAATCAAAACAATGTACATGACAAATCTGTTGGATAGGAAGGGATCGATGAAACCAGAATTCCAAATTTTGAACGATCGGGGTTTCACAGACATTTTGGAGATGCCGAAATTTGAAGATGAAATGATTTGGTATGTGTTGAGACGTGTCCATGGGGAATTCATGTGGCTAGATCGACCTTATTAAATCACCAAGGAGGCTATTCATGTAATCACCGGTTCGCCCTAGACTGGTCAGACTCCCGGAAAGAATAAAATATCTAACAATGAGGTGGAGAAGTTAATTGGTGCAACTTTTGACAACCGGTCAATGAGGATAAGCACTATCAGAGACAAAGTTGTTCAATTTGCAAGTATGATCATCAGTTACAAGGTAACCCAATCAAATTGATTGAACTCTATTTTGAGTTCATGCATTAGCTGTGCTCATAAGATGGTCAAAGAAAATGATATGTATGATCTTTATCAATGGATGTGTGAAGAACTAGTTTTAAACCTAGGGAAGATTAAGGGTAAGAAGAAAGGTGTTTTCTGGTAGGGGAACCTTATTGTTTGCTTGATGGTTTTCTTTCTGAATGAGTTATCGAGATCCAGTAAAACACAATGGGCATTTGATATGCCAATAGGGAAACAAATAACAAATGCTATAAGAAGCTTGGGACAGGACAAAGAGAGGGACTCCATTTTATTGGGTTATTTCAAATCATATCAGAAGACAATGAAGAAAAGAGAAAGAGTGCCTAAGCATATTGTTGATAAATACTCTATAGAAATATGCTTTTTGGTGAAGAAGGATGAAACATTGATGGAGGCAGTGCAACCACAAAAGGTCTAGGTCACTGAGATTGGATATGAGGTTGATGCTGAGATCTTGGGCTTATATGCCAAGACTCTTATTGATGCCCCGGTTGATGAAGCTAAGAAAACCTTTGGGACAACAAAGCAAAAGGAATCCGAAGTTCAGATAGGTTTTAGCAAGAAAAAGAGGGAAGAAAAAATCAAGAAGGTTGGGGAAGTTGTGGAGAAAATGTCCTCTGAAATGAAACAAATCATTGGACTAGAAGAAGGGTCATCTCCGGTAGCAGTTTAGTTCTCCACTGGCAGCAACAACCAAAAAAGGTGTATTGAAGAGGAAGAAGCCGAAAAAATTATATTTCTCCTATTGAGTACAGTCTCTATATTTATTTTGTTCCCTCAAACATTCCCAAGACTTACATCAGGATACAGAGGAAGAAGCTCGAGAAAGGAAAGAAATAGAAAGTAAAGGTCACCCCTCTAACAGCCCCGAAGAAAATTTTGAAGGAGAGGAAACCCACAGAGAAGAGGAAACTGGTTAAAGAGACTACTTCTACTGACAAAAAGAAGAAATCAGATATAGATATGGCTCTTGAATCCGGTAAGAGTAATGAAGTCAATCCTCCTCTCTTAGTTGCTGAATTGATTGATCAAATAACTAAAGATGGAATTTTGAGTAATATATAGCATTACAATGTACATATGGATGATAAGGAACAAATGGAGATTGAGGAAGAAGTTTTGTTATACTTAGATATATATATAAGAAGGCATTACTTGAGATTGAAAAAAAAATACCAGGAGATTCTTTGCAGTTGAAGAGGATAAATATATAAAGATGTAGGAGTTATTGACTCTTTGTGGTGCAATAATAGATGAGGAGCTACAACAGTATCTGGAATATGCAAATAAAACAATTTTCCAAAGCAGACACCAAAATGTGAGTCTAATGGTAGGTAGAGTAATTGAAATCGTTAAGGAGACCCACGAGGCATGGGTAAAATTCTTTGTACATAAACCTACTTTCTTTACTCCACCGGTATTCCATCCTAAGTCTAGTATTCAAGACATCTCAGTTGATAGTAAGGGGAAAGGTATATTAGGTTTGGATTCATCAGTTTTGGAACAAAAACTAACAAAGGATATTCCTCAGGAAGTATCACCTATACATAATATGGAGAAATTGGTAGATAACATTGAAGTTGTGCATGATAAGAAGGATACACTAGAACATAACATTCTAGATATAGAGGTTATTGATATGGATACTGATAAGAAACAGGTTGAGGTTATTGAACCTCTGACAAAAAATGGACATATAGAAGAGGTTAAGGTTGAGTAGGTTACTGCACCAAGTGGCGAAGCCACTGGTGCTAGTCAACACGTTGGAGAATCTAGTAATTCATTGTTAGCACTTGGCTCATCGAGTCAAGTTGATCTTAGACAGAGGAATATTGAGCAACTAAACAGTTTTGAATTGATGTATGTTGTAGCTCAGAAGTTAAGGAAGGAAGGAACAGAAGAAAAGAAAATCATTGAGTAGGCCATTCCAGTTTTGTAGCAGGTAGTTCCAAGATACACTAGTCTGGTAGCTAGCCCCTTATGTAAGCTTCAGAGTTTGATTGAACACATTGCAAAATATTTTCAAACTCTTCAATAGATATCAAATTGGGAGTTAATAGAGAGGTACAATGGAGCTAGGATGGTCACTATAAAGTTTTGATGCCAATAGCTAACAAGATGAGAGGGGGGTGAATCATACAAACTTAATCTTCCATAAAATCAACAGATTCAACCTCGGTAACTTATACTTCAACAATATAACCAAAAACTGCTAAACATGCAAACTCATAAAAACATAATCATCATAACACATATAACACCAGATTTAACATGGAAACCCAAATAGGGAAAAACCATTGTGGGATTTTGGATCCACTAAGAAATATACTCTTCTAGAGTATGCTCAGTTAAAAGCAAATCATGTTAAAGATTACAAACACATTGCTAGATGTGACCTAGTTAAGGGATTTCCCTTAGATCTATTAGGATCTTCACTTTGTTAGAAGTGACCTTGTCAAAGGATTTCAAACACTCATTTAGAATGTTACCTTGCTAGAGGGTTTACAAATAAGACTGTTAAGTCCACTCGGTTAAGAGATTTTCTGTCACTTACAAAATAACAGTAATAAAAATATATCTGCAACTTCACATCTAAAATGTTAAAGTAGATTCTTATTTGCTCAAAACAATCTTGTCATTGGACTTATCTTGTCCCTCTGCTGGGCTCCCTACTCTGTTATTCAAGCAGGTCTTCAAGCTTCTATGCTCGGTAATCACTATGTACCATCCACGTGCTTACACTTTCCCGCATACATTGTTCATCAATAATTTCTTATTTATAAACAATTGCTAACCACTTAATCTCCTTGATCACATTTCCCATGATCAATCATAGCCATCAGATCTTCAATCTTGACTAGGTTCAATGTATCCTTTCGATCTGAAAACATTTTACCTCACCTTGGGACTTGCATTCCTTTCTTGAAACTTGCACAAGGTTATTACGGTTCAATCTGCACTGAAGATCTTCCTGCTGATCTCCCATTGCCATAGATCCTTAACAAACTCCATGCACGACATACCAATCATTTATACATCTCCAGCTTATCATTGACCTTCATTAAATAATGCTTGTATTCATCCAATGCGATCAGTCATAACTCGGTTGCAACTCGGTAAATACTAAACTTTAATCGGTAGGCATTCCACCTTCATTAACCGGTATTGATAACCTTAGGGTTTACCGACTAGGTTCCTTGCTCAGTGACATAGTATAGTATTAACCTTACAATCAACAAAATATGTAGGATATCAAAACAATCTAAATATCATGATCTCATCATTGTCTAGCTTGGTAATAGTTTCCCATTGAATATCTTATTCCTCCTCTTTCTTATCACATTCTTTCTGTGTCTTTTACCAACATCATAATTCTCTTCAAATCAATCTTCTCAAGATATGGCAACATCATACTGAATCAGGAAATCAATTTCTTGACATCAATGACAAAATAATGTTATAAAGATAGTTATCATCCTTCTTCAGTTATATCAATAATCTTCAACAACCTTCTCAATATCCTTAATGAATATCAACAATCTCCTTCTATTGAAATGCCAACAATCTTTCTTTCTACTGAAATGCCAACAATCTCCCCCTTTGGCATTGATGGAAAAACCAACTTTTAAATGGTAATACCAACAAGATATTCAGATTGCTGTTAGACTTCTCCTATTATTCTTGAGCTGTTAAAATCTTCTGAAGTCTTCTCCCTTTTTCATTAGGCTTCCGAGTTGTTGTCTTGCATTTAGTCTTCTCCGTTTTGTAGTAATCTTCTCTCCTTTTCATTAGTCTTCTGTTATTTTCATCAGTTAGGGCTTTACCATTTTAGGATTTTACCATTTTAGTCTTCTCCTCCTTTGACAACAATGCCAAAAAGTAAAAGAACTAAATCATGATTTATTCCCCTATGAAGTGATTTGTCTTGTTGTGTATCATCTCAGTCTCGGTCAGAGAAACTTGTCTCTATTCACTATTTCCTGCACACCTTTAGAAAACCTTCTAAAGTGCATAAATCAACATCAATCCACACATAATATTCTGTAGATTCATCAAATTGATGCTTTCACCAAACTCTGTTAGTGTGTAGAAGATAGGGGTAGGACCCCTAACTTGCTTCTGAGATACTCAAAAGTGTCCCTTGGTAGTGGCTTTGTGAAGATGTCTGCTAATTGCTCCTTTGAATTGATATATTTCAGCACAACTTTCTTTTCTTGAACTTCTTCTTTGAGATAATAATACTTTATAGATATATGCTTTGTCTTAGAGTGCATTACCAGATTCTTTGAAATGTTAATGGCACTAGTATTATCACAGAATATAGTTACTGGCTCGGTAACTTTCTCATTTATACCTTCCAACAGTTGTTTGATCCATGCTATATTTGTGCAATTCAATGCTGCAACAACATATTCAGCTTCTGCTGTTGACTGTGAAATACATCCTTGTTTCTTACTAAGCCAACTTACTAGTCTATTACCCAGAAAGAAAGCTCCACCACTTGTGCTTTTCCTGTCATCTATGTTGCCTGCCCAATCAGCATCAGTGTAAACTTTTAAATCAAAATCATTTCTCTTTTCATATACTAAGCCATAATCTTCAGTGCCTCTCAGGTATCTGAAAATTCTCTTAATTGCTATCATATGGGTTTCCTTGGGATCTGCAGAAAATCTTGCAACAATACCTACTGCATGTGCTATATCTGGTCTACTGTGCACAACATATTGCAACTTCCCAATCATAGATCGGTAAAGTGTCTCATCAATAGATGCAGATTCATCATTCTTTGATAGTTTACAGTTAGTAGTCATAGGAGTACTAACTAGTTTAGAATCCTCCATTCCAAATTTCTTCAAGATTTCCTTTATGTACTTGGATTGAGTAATGAAAATCTCATCTTTCATTTGCAGTATCTATAAACCTATACAATACTTTATCTCACCGATTAGTGACATCTCAAATTCTTTGTACATTTCATTTCCAAAGTTTTTGCACAAGGAGTCATTACCACAAAAAATAATATCATCAACAAATATGGCTGAGATCAGTATTCCATTGTCCTCATCATTCTTCATGTACATATTGCTGTTTTCACTTGTCCTTATAAAACCAATCTTGATTAAGTAAGAGTGCAATCTCTCATACCATGCTCTAGGTGCTTGTTTTAGACCATATAAAGCTTTGTTTAATTTACATACCTAATCTTTACTCTTGTCTTCAGCAAATCCTTCAGGTTGTTCTATATAAACTTCTTCTTCTAGTATACCATTCAAAAATGCAGATTTAACATCCATTTGATATACCTTGAAATTTTTGAAAGTAGCATATGCCAACAATTTTCTTACTCCCTCAAGTCTAGCCACAGGTGCAAAAGTCTCACCATAATCTATTCCTTCTTCTTGAGCATAACCTTTGCAAACTAGTCTTGCTTTGTTTCGAATGACCTCACCTTTTTCATTTAGCATGTTCCTAAAAATCCACTTACTACCGATTACATTTTTGTCCTTCAATCTTGGGATCAGTGTCCATGTGTCATTCTTTTTTATTTGATCCATCTCTTCTGTCATAGCACTTACCCAATCTTCACTGTTAAATGCCTCTTTCACTATTCTTAGTTCAAATTCAGATATCAGACATGTGTTCTATCTTAGTTTGTTCCTTGTCATCACTGGATCATCCTTATCTCCTATAATCTGACTTGATGCATGATGTCTTCTGACATATTTGGCTAATATAGGCTCAGTAGGTTCTGTATGATCTTCTTCATCACTCAGTAACTAGACATTATCTTCATTTTCTTCAGCAGCTTTCTCAGTAGGACTTCTCGGTTGAGCATAAACAAATTCTTCATAATCTTCTGGTTCTTTGGAATTTCCTTCATCATTTCCGTTTTCAAATTCATCAATTTTTACATTTGCACTTTTCACTATTTTATTAGATGATTTGATCAGACATTTAAATGCTTTACTTCTAGAAGAATAACCAAGAAATGTTCCTTCTTCACTTTTCTGATCAAATTTTCCATTTCTGTCATCTTTGTGAACATAGCATCTACTTCCAAAGATTTTAAAATAACTTACATTAGGTTTCTTGTCATACCAGATCTCATATGGTGTCTTCATAGTTCCTTTCTTTAGTTGAACTCGGTTCAAGGTGTAAACTACAGTGCTGATTACTTCTCTCCAAAATGTTTGAGGTACCCTCTTTTCTATCATCAGGATTCTTGCACAATCTACAGTTGATCTATTTCTTCTCTCAGCTATCCCATTTTGCTGAGGTGTTCTCGATGCAGATACTTGCCTTTTAATACCATGATCATTGCAGAATAAGTTAAATTCATTAGAAGTGAACTCTCCTCCTCTATCAGATCTAAGACATTTCAGCTATCTTCTTGTTTCATTTTCAACTCTTGCCTTGTACCATTTAAACATTTAAAAAACTTCTGATTTTCTTTTAAAAACATAACTGACATGATCCTTGAGTAATCATCCACAAATAATATGAAATATTTATCACCATAATAACTTTGAACTTTCATGGGACCACAAAGATCAGTGTGTACTAGATCTAAAATTCCTTTAGAAGTGTAGGACTTACTTGTAAAGCTTGATCTTGTCATCTTACCCATCTGGCATCCTCGACACATAGCATTCTCAGGTTTTTCCAGACTTGGTAGACCTCTTACTCAGTACTTCTTGCCTTTTTTGATTAGATTATCAAAATTTACATGACAAAACCTTTTATGCCATAACCAGGTATCATCTATCTTAGCATAAAGACACTTGTTCCGAGTTGAGTCAAGATGAAATGTATTACCATTTGTTTGTGTTCCGGTAGCAGCTAACTTTCCATGCTTGTCCTGAACTTTGACAATTCCTTTTTGAAATTCTATTCGGTATCCTGTATTGTTTAGCTGTGCTACACTCAAAAAATTGTATTTCAAACCTTCAACCCAGTATACATCATCACATTTAGCATTGTCAAGAAGTGTTATAGATCCTTTACCTTTCACCGGACATGGTGCATCATTCCCAAATCTTACATAGCCTCCATGATAGTCTTCTAATTTAACAAACTTGTGTTTATCACTTGTCATATGATGTGAGCATCCACTGTCTATGATCCAAGAATCATTATTATTTATGTGAGATATTAGGGATTTTTCTTCATACCTTTCTTCATCAGATCCATCTTTAATAGCCACATAAACAACTTCCTCTGTATCCATTTCATCAGATTTGTCATCATTGGATTCCTCATCAGCTACTAGGCATGTCTTTTTGTCTCTCCTTCTGAAGTCTCGGTGTCCTCTGTATTGGTTGTCTTTCTGCCTGTTATCTCGGTATTCTCTCTTTTCACTAGATTCTTTGTCAGGACAGTTAGAAGCCATATGTCCTATTTTATCAGAATTGAAACATTTTAAAGTTAGCTTTCCTTTATACTTACCTTTTCCTCTCGGTAAAATTCTGGCTAATAATGCTTCAAACTCTTCTTGCTTCTTGATTTCCTCATACAGTTTGTGCACTTTTTCCATGTTCTTGCGAAATCTTTCACTTTCTCCACTGTGATTCCCTTCAGAGTACTTACTCATTCTATCATTGTAATCATCAGATTCACCAATATGAAAATAACTAAATGCAGATTCTACTTTATTTACTGAAGACCCACTGTTATCAAAATTACTTAACTCAAATGCATGTAGCTTACCAATAGTAGCATCCAAAGAAATTGGCATGTTAGGTACAGACCTCAATTCATTGATTATAGAGACTCAAATAGCATAAGAAGGTAGAAGGGTTCTCAACAACTTACTTGTTACATCCTTTTCTTCAATAGTTCCTCTTGCCCCTTTAATTTGATTGACAGTCTCCTTTAACCTTGTACTGTATTGGGTTATGTTCTCACCTTCATTCATTCTCATGGATTCAAGTTGTCCTCTTAGACTATCTACTTTTTCTCTTTGGACATGTTAGATATGAGCTTAGTCCACATTGCTTTTGCATCATTACAACCTTCTAGATCATTAAACTCTGAGCTAGTCAATGCTGATGTTATTTCAATCATATCTTGAATGTGTTCTTGCTTTGCCTTTATCTCTTCCAAGGTCATCAAGTTGGTGCTTGGTGGTATGTAATCATTCTCCAAATAATATGTTGTATATTCTCCAATTCCTGATAAATCTAGCTTCATCCTTTTCTGCCATGTGGAGAAACTTGACTTGTTCAGCTTTGGTGCATCCCTTTTATACATCTTCGGATCTTTGCCTCAAGTACCTTTAAACTTTTCTTCCGGAGTCCAAAGCTCTGATACCAATTGTAAAGTTCTGATGCCAATAGCTAACAAGATGAGAGGGGGGGGGGGGGGTGAATCATACAAACTTAATCTTCCATAAAATCAACAGATTGAACCTCGGTAACTTATACTTCAGCAATATAACCAAAACTGCTAAACATGCAAACTCATAAACACATAATCATCATAACACATATAACACCAGATTTAACGTGGAAACCCAAATAGGGAAAAACCACTATGGGATTTCAGACCCACTAAGAAATATACTCTTCTAGAGTATGCTCGGTTAAAAGCAAATCTTGTTAAAGATTACAAACACATTGCTAGATGTGACCCGGTTAAGGGATTTCCCTCAGATCTGTTAGGATCTTCACTTTGTTAGAAGTGACCTTGTCAAAGGATTTCAAACACTCATTTAGAATGTTACCTTGCTAGAGGGTTTACAAATAAGACTGTTAAGTCCACTCGGTTAAGAGATTTTTTGTCACTTACAAAATAACAGTAATAAAAATATATCTGCAACTTCACATCTAAAATGTTAAAGCAGATTCTTATTTGCTCAAAACAATCTTGTCATAGGACTTATCTTGTCCCTCTACTGGGCTCACTACTCTATTATTCAAACAGGTCTTTAAGCTTCTGTGCTCGCTAATCACTATGTAGCATCCATGTGCTTACACTTGCCTGCATACATTGTTCATCAATAATTTCTTATTTATAAACAATTGCTAATTGCTTAATCTCCTTGATCACATTTCCCATGATCAATCATAGCCATCAGATGACTAGGTTCAATGTATCCTTTCGATCTGAAAATGTTTTACTTCACCTTGGGACTTGCATTCCTTTCTTGGAACTTGCACAAGGTTATTGTAGTTCAATCTGTGCTGAAGATCTTCCTACCGATGTCCCATTACCATAGATCCTTAACAAACTCCATGCACAACATACCAATCATTTATACATCTCCAGCTTATCATTGACCTTCATTAAATAATGTTTGTATTCATCCAATGCGATCTGTCATAACTTGGTTGCAACTCAGTAAATACTAAACTTTACTTGGTAGACATTCCGCCTTCATTAACCGATATCGATAACCTTAGGGTTTACCGACTAGGTTCCTTGCTCGATGACATAGTATAGTATTAACCTTACAATCAACAACATATGTAGGATATCAAAATAATCTAAACATCATGATCTCATCATTGTCTAACTTGGTAATAGTTGCCCATTGAATATCTTATTCCTCCTCTTTCTTATCACATTCTTTCTGTGTCTTTTACTGTCATCATAATTCTCTTCAAATCAATCTTCTCAAGATATGGCAACATCATACTGAATCAGGAAATCAATTTCTTGACATCAATGACAAAATAATGTTATAAAGATAGTTATCATCCTTCTTCAGTTATATCAATAATCTTCAACAACCTTCTCAACATCCTTAATGAATATCAACAATCTCCTTCTATTGAAATGCCAACAATCTTTCTTTCTACTGAAATGCCAACAGTCACGTGTGACAATATGATCATATCAGACAAGGTCAAGATGACAGGACAACAAACAAAGATTGATGAGTATCTTAATCAGTGTAGTTGTATATATAGGTGTTGTACTAACACTGACAAACTTACAACTGAACTGGAGGTGAAAATAAAAGTGGCAAAGGCCCAGTTGGAACTCTGACTAACAATTTTGATGGTACTCAGTCATTGACCAATGCTATTGACGGTCAAATTTTGGTTACAGGATCTAATATATCAGCCTTGGAGAAAGATATGGACAGATTAATCCGGTGTGCAAGGGAATTGAGAGGATTTGTTAGTCCCTGGTTGAACACTTTGTTACTTCATAAGAGGGAAAGAATATAATTGATAGATAAATCCACACCGGCAGACCTAACTGAAGAAGAACTTCATGCATAAATTATTAATGAGTTTGTATCTATTTGGGGAACATTGAAAACCGGTTGGGATACTTAGGATTTTTGAAGGGTGCTTACCCGGATATATTCAAGTACATCTAGATCCGGTAAACATAGTTTTGATTTCATTATTTCATTCATTTGCCCCAGCCTTTGTCATTGATGTCAAAGGGGGCTTAGTTGTTGTGAAAAATATTAAGGGATATAAGAAGTAATGTATAGCTCAGGGGGATCAGGGTCAGTTTTGGGAGGAACCGAGACAACACTTTAGTGATCCATTTTTTCACATGAGTGTTGCTATCAATGCCAAAGGGGGAGATTGTTGGCAATCGACACTCTTCCGGTTTAGTTTTGTTGTCATTGATTGAAACACACATCATTTTGGGTTGGACACTTAACCGATACTCACCGGTATTCATGATTCAGAAACCGGAATTCAAGTCATCCGACACACAAGGAAAACTGGCAAACTAGGAACTGATATATGAGGCCGACATAGGAGATTGGTCGGATAGGTTTACACGGCAACAATCAGCGACATCAATCACAAATTTTAATGTATTTATTTGTGTCTAGGCCAATATGTAAATAAATTATAATATCTTTGTAAGCCGACATAAGACATTCATATTTATGATTGGGAAGGGTATTTAAGTCATTTCGGTTAGGTTATTTTGGATATACATACAGAGAGAAGGAATATATAGTGGTGTGATATTGAGCGAGAAATGTTGATCAACTAAATACGAATATAATATTCTGTAGTCGGTCTTGGTTATTGGTTTAGAGGTTTGGGATGCGAAGTAAGTTACTGGTAAAGGAGGACACAGTGAAAACCAGTAAAAATAGTGCTTGAACCAGAAATCATCTAGCATAGTAGATGCATTCTCTGAGTTCAGAATTTTGTCTATAAACCAGTATTTGGTGTTTGTAGTCAGTGAGGCTCCTTTTGTAATGAGCAGTGCGCTCTAGGTTGTTGACCTTCCTGCATGTGTAGGCCCCTATTGTATTATTTATTAATTTGGCCAGTGGATAGATATTGTGGGTTACCACTCCCACCGTGGTTTTTCCTTCTTGAGGTTTTCCATGTATAAATATCTGTGTTATAGTGTATGTTCTTGTGGTTGCGTCATTTCTACTTACTCTTATATTCTTTTATGGTTACCAGTTTTTCAATTGCTTTGTTACTAAGGTTAAAATTGATCTCACTGGTAGAACACTGATTCACCCTCCCTCTCAGTGTTCTTGGATTCCAACAAAGACAACCTTCACCTGACCTTGGGGAACTTATGCCTATTCAATTTTTCCATTTAGTTTGTGTAATTCTCTTGCAACCTTTTAGAGGGCATTCCTCAATATGTTTTCAGATATTGCCCATGATTGTAGGGAAATCTATATGGATGACTTCACTGCTTATAGAATTACTTTTGAGGAAGCATTGCACAATCATGGTAACGTGTTGTAGTAGTATGAAGATCATAATTTATCCCTAAATAGTAAAAAATGCTTTATGATGATGCAAGAAGGCATAGTGTTGTTGCATCGTATTTCTCAAGAAGGCATTCAGGTCGACCCTACTAAGATTGAGGTAATAATTAACCTTCCCACCCCTACAAAACAAAAGGATATTAGGATTTTCTTAGGCCATGCAAGGTACTATAGAAGATTTATAAAGGACTTTAGTAAGATGGTAGGGCCATTGTATTCTATTTTGACAAAGGATGCTGAGTTTGAATGGACACCAGCAAGTGAAGAGGCATTTTCTAAACTCAAAGAAGCTTTAACCCAATCTCCGGTGCTCAAAGGACTTGATTGGTCTCTCCCTTTCCACATTCACACTGATGCATTAGATTTTGCAATTGGAACAGTCTTGGGACAGAAACAAGGAACTCTGGAGAATGCAATTTATTATATCAACAAAAATTTGCAGGGACCCGAGCTAAACTATATTGTTATAGAGAAGGAAATGTTAGATGTTATTTATGCTCTCAACAATTTTTGACACTACATCACTGGCTATTAAATATTTGTACACACTGATCATGCAGCCATTAAGTACCTTATGAATAAAAGTTCCATTTATAAAAGATTGGCACGATGGTTGTTGCTTATGCAGGAGTTTGATATTACAATCATAGACAAGCCAGGTAAAGAAAATGTAGAAGAATATTTTCTATCTAGACTACAGACAAAGGATGATCCTACAACCATCGATGATTCTTTTCTAGATGAGAGTTTTTTTTCAATTAATGTACATACTTCATGGTATGTTGACATAGCTAACTACCTAGCAGCTAACAAAATTCCTCCTCATTTCTCACCCAAGGAAAGAAGATTACTTGTAGAGAAGAGCTTCATTTTTTCATGGATAGCAGATTGCATTCTATACAAGACGAGATCAAGTTATGAGAAGGTGTGTTTTGGAAGATGAAACTTATGACATCCTTCATGCTTGTCATGATGAGCCTTGTGAAGCACACTTTTCTACCAGGAGAACAACTATAAAGATCCTGAATACAAGTTATTATTGGTAACTTTTCATAAAGATGCAGTCAAGTACACCAAAAAATGTGACAGATATCAGAGGATGGCCAGACCCACTAGATCAGATGAGATGCCTTTGCATCCATGGGTGGTTTTTATACCATTTGACAAATGGGGGTTAGATTTTGTAGGACCTATTGATCCACCATTAAATGGTAGATCATGCATCCTTGTGTATACCGACTATGTCACAAAATGGGTTGAGGTAAAAGCATTTAAACATGCCAAAGACAACAAGGTCATAGAATTTTTGTATGAGGAAATATTTACAAGATATGGAGTTCCACAGGAAATTGTGACTGATCAAGGGGCATAATTTACTTCCACTTTCATCACAAATTTAGTCAATGAGTATAATATAAGGTGTAGGAAGTCAAGCCCCTACCATCCTCAAGAAAAGGGACAAGCTGAAATCACCAACAGAGAGATTGAGTCTATAGTGACCAAAAACAATAATCCTCCATCGAAAGGATTGGTCTAGTAGGTTGTCAGAGGCAATTTGGGCATATAGGACTACATGGAAGACAACTACAGGCTTTACATTCTTTTAGATGGTGTATGGGAAAATGGCAATGATGCATGTGAACTTTGAGCATAAGATGCTTGGAATAGCCATAGAATTAGATATGACTCTCTCTCTAGCTTAATAGGATAGACTCCTATAGCTTAACGCCTTAGATGAAATCAAGAAATATGCTCTACAACACACAAAAACAATTCAAAATCAACGCATGAGATGGCGTGATAAATATATTAAATAAAAAGAATTCAAACTAGGAGACTGGTCCCTTCTGTATGACTCCAGGTATAAAGATAATTTGGGGAAACTGTAGACGTGGTGGTTAAGGCCCTATGAAGTGATTAAATCATTTTCAAACGGTGTAGTACAATTGGCTACTATTGATCCTATAAAATTCAAGTTGTTAAATGGACATCAGTTGTGCCTCTATTATAAGCCTATTTCAAAAGAAAAGTTCCTTTAGTAATTCATAACTCTAGAAGTTGCCGAGATTCCTACAACAAAAGTAGGGGGACTTATAGTCCCACCTTCTTCCTAGTTTCCTACTGCATTCATTCATAATAAATACTTCCATATCCCATGGAGGTACCCTTCTTTGCTAATAAATATTTCGTTTTCATACTCACCCATCACTTTTCCATATCATTCCATTTTTGTTATTCATTTCTCCACCTCACTTGCCATACAAAGCGGTTAGACTTCAATAATGATTGATTTCTCCAATTGCTATCATCATGTCACAATAACAGGTACGCTTGTGTGTATTTATTTTTGTTGCATGCATTTATTAAACCATATTGTGTATCATAATGATATTTGGATAGTACATTTTTTAGTCACCCTCTACATGTGTGGACACATGTCAAGCCATAGGTTGGGGGGAAAGTACAATAGTGAATGATTCCTATGGAATTATTCTTATGTTTTCTTGAATTAATATGTCATCTCACATAAAATTTAAAATCATTACAACTTGATGTGAATTTTTGTGCTATGATATACCTCCTACCACTGCCATTTTTTTGCGTACCTTGAGTTTTTAAAAAAATAGGAGTTGTACCAGGGTTGTTTGCAAACAGGGTATATTTCCTTTTAGTAAATTGTAGAGTTTTAGGCAAAATTGAGCATATTTCTACAGTAGTGTGTTGTGAATTCCAATGGGGTAATGGGTGGTCTGTCGGTTCACCATGAATGTACAGTGCATGATGTCCTTCTGCAAGATCAGGTTTGCGAACTTGAATTACGCAATAGTGGTTGGATATATTATTTTCTTAAGCTAACTGAGTTTAATGAGGATATTACAAGAGAATTCACTTGCACATTTTTTGATGGGGAAGCTCAAGTGAAAGGATTCAGAGTTATTGCAACAAAGGAGCGGATTGTAGAAGTGGCGGGGTTGCCAGTTGAGGTAGAGAAATACCTTGAAACAAAACATGTATGAAGTGTGAGGGAATAATTCACGCAACTAAGCCACTCACCTTTGGTAACAGATAAGAAGGGGACCAGACGAGAATCTCTTCATCCAAAATGGAAAGTGGCATTGTATATCATGAAGTATTTGACTTGTGAAGGGAGGTACTCATGCTTGCATTCACACCATTTTAAGCTCCCGAGTCATCTGCATCATGGAAGGAGAATGAATATTCCAAATGTGCCATATAATCTTCTTTCCGTCAGTGCAGTGGAGACACAAAAAGGTAGGCCTCACTCCGTTACTCACTATTGTTTGATTAAATTATTGGTAGAGAGGTCCTTGAGAGATGTTTACCAAATGACCTGGGATGAATTTGTAAGCGTTACAAGGTTTAATAAAGTGGGTCTAGCAGAGAAGCCCTTGTGTCAAGAAGGGGAAAATTTGGAAAGACCTATCCCTGCCGCTGAACCCTCATCCTCTAGAATGTCACTAGTTCAGGAACCTCATGTAGTAGAGGAATCTGCACCGAGAGAAATCTTGGCAGAGTCACCAGAAGCCTCAGCAGGGATCTCATCACAAACCCCAATGAGAACGAGGGTTGTTGCGTAGAAGGAGAAAGGTAAGGAGAAGCAAAGTGACACGGAGAAAAAGGAGCAGGGAAAAAGTATTGATCTAGCCTCTCCTATCACAAAGAAAAGGAAAATTGATGAAGAAAGGTCTCTTGTAGCCACCAGAGAAGCTGCAGAAACTCCTAAGGAGTAGGAAATAGAAAATGCTCCTAGAGCCATTGAAGAAATGCCTTTGAGAAGAAGCCACAGGCTCTAAGGGAAGCCTAAAAACAAAAAAGCAGTCAGAGAAGCCAAGTGCCAGTATTCCTATTGACTCCCCAGAATGGGAACCCAGTAGTCCTCGCCGGGATGTTATTCCGCCTACCTCACCTGTGAAGCCATAGGAAGGTGTGAGTTTGGGTAGGCTTGACAACTTGGCCTCTGTTGTAGAAAAAAATATTAACACAGAAGGTGGAGCTGAGAAGTTGAAACCTAGAGCAAGATCTCATAGTCCACCCTCTTTTCTTACCAGTCATGGTGTTGCTCTTTCATTCTACAAGGAATGGGAATTGGAGAAATCACATATGCAAAAAATTATTGATCGACATAAGAAGGTGATTGAAGAAAAAGATGAGGAAATTCTCAACTAAAGAACAAAGTGGAAACAGTAGCCACTATGATATCACAACTAATGCAGTGCAAGGCACCACCTCGAGTCTATTCCCTGTATTTGAAAGAGAAACACATTTTTTTGCAATTGATGAAAATTGTTCGGGATTTGAGTCCTTCTTTAGAAATGTCTTAGGAGTTTTACCATGTTTATCAAACATCTCCTCCAACCATCACAAATCTACTTTGTGAGTTTTATTTACATAATTATGCTATCCCTAATAATACTGACTGGAATCTCCTACTCTACATTGGAGATATTTAAATAAGGGCTCTCATGTCATGGATTCAAAACAAAATTGCTAGAGGAGAAAAGTCTAGGGTACATAGGAAGGAGGAACTTGACCTTCCACTTGCATTGAGGGCTGAATCCAGGAACCCAAGGAGACTTTATTATGATTGGAAAAAAATTATGTATAAATCAAATTATGGAGCTAACATTATACCCTCGAGAGAAGAAGCATTCAGAGATTATGAGCAGATTGAAGGAGGAACATTTTCAAATGTCCTAAGTGTGCTTTCACTATCAACTAATCTCCTTTCATGGGTAGATTATTGACTTTGTCTTTTGTCAGTCTTTAGAGCAGGTTGCTAATATCTTCACCAAACCCTTCACAAAGAGAAAGTCCATTCATCTATGAGCTCTTCTTGGCAGGTAGTCTACATCAGCAACATCAACATCCTTGGGGAGGGCCTTCTAAGCTTCTTCTCTTCTTATCTCTTTTTTGGAGAATAGTTTTTTACCACTGGCTTTTCTATCTTTTTTCATTTATGAGAGATTTCATTGTACATGGGTACCTTACTAGGCTAGTAGTTGGGAGCCAATTCTCTTCTTGTCCTCCTAAGTTATTCTTAAAGGGGGGTGTTAGTGTATTTATTTTATTTATTTACACTTAGGCTTACTTAAGCCTACTTAGTCATCCATATCTACTTCACACTTGTTCATGCAAGTTGTCAAGATCATTTAGGAGTTGATTAGAGAGGTGTCAACTTAGTTTCAACACCTCATTCTAGTTTAGTGGGAGGCAACTCGCCACCACTCATTAAGTGTTGGATTCGACTTTTGATTCAACACAATCACTCTAGCTATATGTACTCTCCTCCATCTTATTTACTTGGTCGACTTTGCTCAATTTTGTGTAATCTTTTGCTTATTTTAATCTCTTTTATTCTAGGGTTTGTATAGTTTTTATCAAATTGAATTTCATACATTATAATTTTATTTAATATTTCAAACTCATGTTTTGAATAATAAGTTTCCTTAATAAAATTGCACTTCGAAATATATCGCATGTTATTTCTAAATGACAAGTTGACTATATGATTTCAAAAGAATTTAAGGATTTGAGTGTTCCTTTAAAATCCTTAAGAAGAAGATTGAATATTTCCAAAAATATTAATAGAACTTATGTTCCCCATATATAAATGACTTATTAACTATTGACTTAGCCTAGTCTCACTTTTATTTTCTATTTTTTCTATTATGTTATTGAAAATTTTGAATGAAGTTAGAAGAGTGAGTAAGTTTACTAGGCTTTATATTTCTTATGTGAGTCCTCAATATTGGATTTCATTTTAATGGCACATGAAATAACCATTAGAGAAGTGAGAACCTTTTTTCTATTTTTTTTTATATAGATATTACAATTACTTTTATTAAATGAGAGAATAGTTAAAGTTATTTTTGGTTTGACTACTATATAATATTCTAAATTTTTTATAAATAAAAAAATAGCAAATACAACCCAACAAATCTAACATGCGAAATTCACATTTTATTAAGAATTAAATACAAAACATGAGAATCTCAACATGAATTTATTATATCTTAATCAAGACAAGCTGGAATTTATGCCTACATTTGCCTTCTCTTGTATACCAACTCAAAAATTCTAATTATATGTTAAAATTATAATTTTTTTATTGTAAGATTATATAATTATGTTTATACCTACAATATAATTTACAACCAACAAGTATCTATAAATGAATTTAGACTCTTCTTTCTTTTAATAAATTTTTCTTTGGTGCTACAAGATAGGTACATAATAGAAACTATTTGATCCTTATACACGTCTATTTGATTATATCAATCATTTCTAATAAATGTGTGCTTTTGTTGTTCTTACTTACCATTAATTTATCGATTATTTTTTATGAGATTTAACCTTTACCATCTTATCACACAAATCTGATTTTAAAACCTTCAATAAAACTACGACTACAACACAATATCCATTATACTATATATCACCTTAATCTATCTATAGATAGATGAAATTTCATCAAGATAGTGTACCAATCTTACTTATTGTCTTCATTTTTCAATACCTCTCATACAATTAAATCCTCATTTTATATTGTCTTCAATTTTTGCTTGTAACATCCCATAAAATTTATAGTTGTGACCAAAATAACTAAATAATAAAAATAATCTAAGCAATTGATAAAATATACACCAATTTCTATGGGTAGATGCTCAAAATAAAAGAACCATCGAAAAAACATTTATTTCGCACCGAAAATTTTATAGAAGTAATGCACTGCTGTGAGTGCACATAACAAGTCGAAAAGCTGGTAGATTATACAATTTGCTTCTTTAAAAACAATTCAATCTTAAAAAACAAAACAAATCAAAAGGCAGTGCATACATAAAACAGATAATTGTCAGATCAACAGATATTATTGAAGACAACAACCAGCAATTAGTAATCAACCATCAACAATGAAATCCATGGAAGGAAGAATTTCGTAATACTAAATCAATCAATTGCTCAGCTACCACCAAGCTTCTTTCTGATTGCCTCAGCCTCTGTAACATTGATCTGGAATGACTTGGCCAAAACATAGCTGGGAATTGCCGGATTGGAAGCAAAAGTGACCAAGGGAATGACAGAGTTACCAGGAGCTTGACTGTTAAGAGCTGCTATAACAGAGGCAGGACTATATCCTACGTTCTGAACAAAGTGTACTAGGCCCTTGGGAAACACAAAAACATCGCCTTTTTTGATGACTGTAGAGAAAAGCTTGTTGGTGGTGTCCACAAACCCAACTGTGAGTTTCCCCTCCAAAACGAAGATCATTTCAGTAGCTCGTGGGTGTGAGTGAGGAGGAAGCACTGCTCCCACTGCCAAATCTAATGCGAGCCTTTATTATGCCCAGTGTGTTTATGCCAGGGAGAACTTGTGTTGTTGTGGCAATCACACTTCAAATGGATTGCCTGATGTATTTCCCTGGGTGCTCAAAATGGATGTAGTAAAGTGCTTTGCAGAAGCTTTGCTGGGATCGATACAAGGCAACCCATTCATAAAAACTGTGGAAGAGGAAGTGTTTGCTACGCAGAAATCCTGCAACGCATCTGGATCTGCACTTACTATGGGCACTAGTAAAACCAAAAGTAGAGAAACCAAAAATTATGCCATTGTAATTTTGAATAAGCAGAGAGTGAACTACAACAATATTGAGCTTCTGTCCTCCAATGCTGCTATATATTGATATCCATGCACAAGCAAATGAGGAATTTCTTAAGTCAATTTTGAAATTTGGTGCTCGTTTTTCCTCTCATTCAAAGTTGGCGTTATCTGGAACTTAAAGAATAGTTCCTCGTCCAATTAAAACATAAGAAAATACAATTGGCCAGCGCAGAGAACGATATTTCTATCGTTCTAAGCTTTGTTTGTTAGGTAATCTAGCCTAAATTTTAGGTGAAGGAATTTTGCGGATGGTGTGCATACACTCCAAGCCTTATGGAATGCACTCCAATCTCTGTGGAATGGATCTGCAGTTTACGTGTTTTGAAATTTGCGCGCCTTTTTGGGAATTATCAGTTATCATATGTTAACTTGCTTCAGCAGCCGACTGCGGATGATCTTGACTGAGTCATTTGGTGGGCAAAACGATGCCAGAGCCAACGAAAAGCGCGTAAGATAAAGTTCATAGGCATAAGAAAAGTTCAAAGCTAAGCGAGTCTACGCTAAATATCCAGCGAATTTTCTGACCTTTCCAGTTCCTTGTCTCACCATGAAATAAAATTCAATACGGTGACGACTTTGCCGTTTGTAGCAATTAATGGAATCATGAATATGAATATTTCTAAAAGAAACTAATAAATAAAAATTTGTTGATATTAAGTTTAGAAATTAAATGTTGTAAATATTATTATTTAGGGATTTCTTTCACCATAATTAGAATGAAGGATGAACATAGAGATAGAGAAGGATGGATATGGAAAGAGAAGATTGTTTCCATTTTGTTTCTTTAGGTAGAGTCAAAAGGAAGATAGAGATAGATATAGAGATAGAGATAGAGATAGAGATGGAGGAGAGGGATATGGAGATAAGGAGAGGGAGATATTAAAGAAAGAGAAAGAGAGATGGATAGATAGAGATGGAAGATATAAATATATAGAGAGGAAGAAATAGAGTGAAAGAAAGAGATGGAGATGGAGGAGAGGGAGATGGAAAGAAGGAGAGGGATGGATAAAGAGAAAGAGGGATGGGAGATACAAATATATAGAGAGGAAGAAATAGAGTGAAAGAAATAGATGGGGATGGAGGAGAGGGATATGGTGAGAAGGAGAGGGATAGATTAAAAAAAGCGAAAGAGAGATGGATAGATAAAGATGGAAGATATAAATATATAAAGAGAAAGAGATAGAGTGAAAGAAAGAGATGGAGATAGAGGCGAGGGATATGGAGAGAAGGAGAGGGATAGATGAAGAAAGAGAAATGAGATGAATAGATAGAGATGGAAGATATAAATATATAGAGAGGAAGAGATAGAGTGACATAGAGGAAGAGATAAAGAAATGTTATCTTATGAACCCTCTCACCTACACCATATCAACAATTAAAGCAACTTGTGATTAAATTATCAAACAACTAAACAAGGTGATCTGCATAAAGTTTTGATGATTGCATTGCCCATTTGATAAGTGGATATTATATATGGGGTTTATAAATTATTTTGCATTGACATCGAATTAAATGTTATTATTTTATTTTGCAAAATAATTAAATATCAAGTTATTTAATTTTTAAATATATTCTTTATTTGCAAATATTTGTTTCACTTTCTATATTACCTATACCAAAAATATTATTATTTAGAGATTGCTTCCATCTTTATTAGAGTGAAAGAGAAACATAAAGATAGAGATAAAGAAGGTGATGGACATGGAAAGAGAGATAGAGTAACTGAACAAGGTGATCTATATAAAGTTTTGATGATTGTGTTACCCATTTGATAAATGGATATTATGCATGAGATTTATAGATTATTTTGCATTGACTTCTATATTTAATTCTTTTCAAAATTAAATATTATTATTATATTTCACAAAATAATTAAATATCAAGTTATTTAATTTTCAAATATATTTTCTATTTGCAAATATTTCTTTTACTTTCCATATTACTTATATCAAAAATATTAATAATCTTTGTGTTTTAATAATCATTTACTTTTTATTTTAGTTAAAATATTTAATTTTTTAAAAAGAAAATTATTTTAAAATGAAAATTATACAACTAATTTACAAATCATTTACAACCCTAAAAAAATAATATGGTATCCTAGAAACTATTTATGTATTTGTAAATGAGTGGAGATTCTCATTTGTTTTAACAAATCCTACTTTCGCACTAGAAGATGAGAGCATAGTGAAGAATATACTTGATGGCTTTAATTTGAATATTCATCAATGTACAATTCTACTAAGAATGATATCATTTTGATAGATTCCATGAATCACAGTTATACTTTTGTTGTTCTTATTTACCATCTATCGACCACATGATTCTACCCTTGCACACATTCCTAATATCTGATCAGAGAAAATGGCTTTTGCAATTTTTAATAAAACTACAACTACACCACAGTATCTATTATTCTATATGTTAACTCCTTTTATAAAAATATATAATATCTAAAGATATACAAATTTCATCAAGAAGTTTGAATGATAACATGTCAATCTCATTTATTATCTTCAGTTTTCAATATTTTCGTACTATTAAATCTTTATTTTTTAGTAACTTTCATTTTTCTTCAAATATTTTATACAATTTGTAGTTTGAAAGAGATTGAAAATAATACTCAAATTTAGATGACTAGATGATCAATATAAAAGAAATATAGAGAAATCAATTATTTTATATCAAAAAATGAAATCACTATTAGCCTAACCTTATATTTTTCTTAATTTCCCAAGCTTAAATTATTTTAACATTAGTGCTGAAGAAATATGATTTTTGATTGCATTGCAAATTATAATATCATATCAGAGTGGGGAATAAGGAAGGTTGAAGAAAAGTGTGCGTTAGGAGGGATTAGCATGTTATAGAACTGCTTAAATCACACACACTAAGCTTATATTTTTTCTAGACTTAAAAGTGTTAAATACTCAGAGTTGACTGACATTTTTTAGGCTTAATATGTTGCTTAATATATGTTGTTATACTAAGAATACACTTCTACACTTAAAAATGTCAAACATTCAGAATCGACTAACATCCTCTAGACTTAATATATTGCTTAGTGTGCTGCATATTATAACGAACTACACAATACTCATTGATCATTTTGCAAGTGGCGGTCTTGGAAAATCTTAGGTGCAGTTCTAGCACCTGTTTGCGTGATCTGTTTATCTCTCTTATTTTGAGCAAATTTGTCAAACCCGTAGCTGAAAAGAATTATCAAACTGGTGCAGCAGGTCGGACGAGTTTGCAGACATTTTGGTGATCGCAGAGTTTTTAGAGCCATTCGAATCGTGCTTTGGATTTGGGTTCTGGTCTATTCCATTATTTGATTCATTTTCAGAATGCCCTCGCTCAGATCAACGTTGAAAGGATGATCAACCAGTCATAAGATCAAATCTCAGAGTGCCAACACCTTGGGAGGCAGTGACTGAACGAGCATACATTTCCTAGCATATTGGTTATCACTCTTGACTTTGAATTGAATGACCTGGGTTATGTTTGCTGGTTCATTAGTGCAAGTAAATACTAATAGAATCGACATATATGGAAAGCATGCTTCAACATATTGGTGGCCTTTGCTATAACTCATGGTCTTAAATTTTTTCTAGAATACGATCTGCAATAATGTTTGGCAAGATCTGATGGACTGATCACAAAGGATACATTCACTGGGATTGTCTGTTCAAGTTTTATCTTCCTACTCTGCCCTACATCACTTTCTTTAGCCATCGATATTCCAAGCCAGACCATTTTTTTTATTGGGTTACTGTGCCTGATTTGGCAAATATCATGGTTTTGTTTCCTCTTGGCGTGGCTGAGAGTTATCAGTTTGATTTACTGATTTGGGTAAGGAGGAGCTCTTAAAGAAAATCAGACAAGAGGTACTTATGAATCATATTTTTTATTATATTAACATTTTTTTAAATATTTCTCACTTTGTTTCTCAATTAGAAATATGCCATGTGTGATGGCATTTCGTAGTTTCTAGTAATCTACACTAGGCTCAAAATGAGCAATTGTAAGCCTATGTTTTGGAATAAAATGTGTAAAACTCAACTCTTTAAAAGGGGTGTTATTTTTCTTTCTAAGGTGTTGTAGTGATGAGAAATGAGACAAAATAACATCTATATCTAGCTAATAAAATGGCAGAAAGTTCTCCAAAATTCTTTCTTCCAAACTCTCAATTACTATGTGGAAATAACTATTTCGCATGGAAGACCAAACTTAAAATTCAACTCGAGTTTGAGTAAGTCCGATGTGGTCAGTGAAACCACAACACACCACAAAATAGATATTGATGAATAGAAAAAAATGATGAAACCGATAGAAAGGAAAAAATGATCATTATGTTCAATATGTCTAATGAAGTTTATCCTTTTATCTGAGACTCAAAGATTAATAGGACAAGCTTAAGATAGTGTACGAGGTGAAGAATCAGAATCAGATCTTGAATTTACAAAGCCAACTACATGGCTTGAAGTTGAAAGATGGAGAATTGTTGGAATTCTTTCTTAAAAGGATTGTTGAGTTGAGGGCTCCCCTACAAGCATTGGGAGAAACAATTGATGATGCAATTTTGGTTCCTATTATCCTACGGGCACTACCTTCTAGATACAAAGTGTTTGTGATTACATTGAATGTCATAGAGAAGACACCCACTTTTGAGAAGTTGGCGAATCTACTCCAAAAAGAAGAGTCTATAACCTAGGAACATGGTGAGGATGATCATGCAGTGACTACACATCATAAAGGCAAGAAGCCTATGAAGCAGTCTGGTGGACAACCCAAATCGAGCAATTCGTCCAAATTTTGAAAGAAGTGTCTAATATGCAAAAGGGTTGGACATGATGTGAATAATTGTTTGTACAACTTCTTGGCTAAAGGATCATCCAAGAAATCACATCTAAAGAAGCCATTTCAAAGTGGCAATACATGATGGGAGTAGAAGAACAAACATAAACAACAAAGCAATATTGCTGAAGCAAAAGATTCTCTAGACAAGGAATAGGTGCTTTTAGCACACACTTCAGAAGAGGGTTCACAATCAACCTCTAGATCGTATGTGGAATTAGATGCTCTAAAATACATGACTGGATAGAAGCAGTGGTTTTTCACATTGAAAGCCCATCATGATACAATCACTCTTGGAGATGATACCACCTATGACATCAAAGGTATTGGTGACATCTCTTTGAAGTTTGGCATACATCATTGTAGGTTCACTAAAGTTTTGTACATGCTAGGCCTTACTAAAAAGCTTCTTTCTATTAATCAAATTCTTGATCCTAACTTTAGGATTGAATTTTATACAAATCAAGATAACAAGGAATGTCTTATCAAAGATAAGCCTCAAAATGCAAAGATTGTTGTAAGTACTACTAAGATTGGGAAAATGTTCAGCCTTGATACAATTGCTAATAATCAATTCTCAGTGACTAAGGATAATGATCTTACTATGATTTGGCATCATAGATTTGGATATTTGAGCACTAGTTACTTGCTAAAGCTTTGTAAGAATAGCATGGTAAAAAAGCTTCCCTCGCTTGAGAAGTAGAGTGCTATATTTCCAATTGTATTGTTGGAAAAAAAACATCAAGCACCCTTCTATCCAAGCGAGCATCATGCAAGACAACCATTTAAGCTAGTGCATACCAATCTATGCGGGGCCATGACACCTAGTCATAATGGTTTCATGTATTTTCAACTATTTGTTGATGATAAAACAAGGAAAATGTGGGTATAGTACTTCCAACATAAAGATTAAGCTTTTTTCTATTTCGAAGAGTTTCGCACTCATGTAGAGAAAGATATGAATCATTGTATTCATGTCCTTTGCTCTAATTGAGGGGGGGAATACACCAGAATGAAATTATCCATGCACCAAAAAGAAAATAGAATTTGCCATTAGCTGAATGTAGCATATATACCTCAACAAAATGCAGTTTATAAATGGAGAAATCAGATCATCATGAAGATAGTATGTAGCATATTCAAGGATTCTCACTTGGAACATGCTTATTGGGTTGAAGCTATGTATACAACAGTTTATCTTCTAAATTGCACACCAACCAAAGCACTCAATTGCATCACACCACAAGAAGTATGGACAAGGGTAAAGCCATCTATCTCTGATCTTTGTGTATTTGGATGTACTACCTATATGCACATTTCGAAATAGAAAATAAATAAGCTTGATGAAAAATTAATGAAATGTATTCTTTGTGGTTATAGTAATGAGCATAAAGTGCATCGCCTTATGGATCCCAACACAAAGAAGATATACATTAATAGATATGTAATTTTTGGTGAGAAAAGTGAGTCAAGTTCTCCTCCCACATCATCACCTACTCTAGATAACCTACTCCAATATTCAATATGGATGGTAAAATTGATGGGTATGTTGATAGTGAATCTAATTCAACACCCACAAATGTCAAAAGAACTAAGTTAAATCAAACCTCTAATAATTTATCAGAAGGAGTGATAAAATCTTCTTGTCAAGGTATATAGATATAGATTATGCAAAAAATTTCAATGATAGGAAATCCACTTCTAGATTCATTTTCTTCCTAGGTTCGAGACCTATTTCTTGGGGAAGTAAGTAGAAAACAAATATTTCTCATTCCTCAACAAAGATGGAATATTGTGAAGTAATTTCAGAAGTTGTTTGGCTATGTTGCATATTAGAAGGATTGGGGGTACCAAAAAACCATCCTACAGTCCTCTATTGTGACAATAAGAGTGTTCTCAAGCTTGTTCGCAATCTTGTGTTTCATAAATGGACCAAGCATATTGAAGTTGATTGTCACTTCATACGAGAACATGTTCAACAAAAAATATTTCTCTAATTTTGCTCAATACAGGAACAACATGCTAATATCTTCACCAAGCCTCTTGCATGTGTGAAGTTTGATTTTTTTTTAAGATTCACTTATTAGTAATTTAAAAAATGATGTAATAAGGGGGGAATGCTGGATATTCTATTATTCATAATGGTTTGTTGGATTGTTTAATTGTTATTAGTTTATTTTGAATACATGTGCATGATTTGTTATTTGGTTGAACCCATAAGTGTTATTTTAGAGCACACAACTTCTTTTATTCAACGTATATATAAATGTAGATCATATTTGCATATGATATGAGAAAATATTATATTTGATTGCATGGAAAATTATAATAATAACATCTCATTATAGTTTTTGGCTACATTGTCATTTCTATGAGTTGCCCACCTACTATTTGCCTAGGTTAGTAATAATTAACCAAGATAAAGCTAAATCAATCTCCAAGTCTTTTATCTCTTTCTATTTACCATGCATGGAGGAACTAATGAAAAATATATTAAGAATTTGTTCCCATGTGAGCACACCTCCATTTTTTTTTAAGATATTTTGGTATTTGATGAGATCTTTGCCCCCTTCAATTGTGTGAAGCTTTAGGAGGTGACACTATTCCCATTTATAATGCTCTTATCTTGTCTGGCTTCTGATTGTTACTATTAAAAAGATTAGGATCAACTACAACAATATGATATATCTATTAGATTAGTTCTAGACTACCTTTAATTTTAGAAACAATTAATGGACCCTATTGTACTATCCATTGAGATGATTTAATGAAAAGGACTAGTTTTTCTCATTATCAAAATTAATTACATACACTAAAATATTGTGTTGTATTTCAAATAACAATTCTAACTATTGAGTTTACTAGCTAAAGCTATTTTTAAAAATTATATAATTATAGGTAACAAGAAATTTGTAGAGCTTCTTATGCTTTAATATTTGGATAGGAATCCATTAGAATGGCAATCTCTTGCTCTTCCCACTCTCCCAACCAATCCCACATTTCAAATGGTCTACTACATAATGCTTCTCTTATTGTTGATTTGGATTCTCCTATTGTTGATCTGGTCATAGACTCAACACTATTTGGAGGGGATTTATCTATGCATCTCTCTCTTGGTGGTGTACCTATTGCTATATTTTTTGATTTTCCTTCAAAGGTTTCTCCCCTATATCTCCATCTTTGTGCTCTCACTATATTTTATCTTGTAGTGTAGTGTTTTGTGCCTGTGGTTGGGCACTCCTCTTGTTTGACTGTGTCTATTCTTGCCACTCACAGGGCCTCCTCCACTAGCTCGTTTCTTGATGCAATGAAGAATACATATGGGGCTTACCCTTTTGCTACTTTTATGGATAAGGGTTATATCACTGATAAGTAATTTTAACCTATTACTTGTATTGTTGTTGCCCCTATGATCTCACTTGGATAGGAAGTTACCATTCAAGTCAATTTTTTTCTTTCACAAGGGCTTGATTTTCTATTTTTTTTTTGTTTGTATCCCTCTCTCTTAGACTTGCAGAAATAAATTTTGAAGCATTGAACTCCTTTGGTTGAGGGTAAGATTAAGATTTACCCTTCTATTAGAGGCTTTTTTGTGGTTTGTTTTGAATCTTCTAAGGATAGATAGGTTGTTTGAGATATTGGTGATTGGGAATGGGTTTCTTATCCTCTTTTGACTTATCCGTGGAATCCTTCCTTTAAACCTTTGAAGGAATTCATTAAAATTTTACATGTTTGAGTGATATTATACTATCTTCCCTCATAATTTTGGTGTTCTTTTGGTCATGAGGCCATTGGTAATGCACTTAGTCTATTCTTGTGGGTGCATATTTTTTCTAAGTGCTTGCCCTACACCTCTTTTTCTCATATGTTGGTGGAAGTTGATTAATCAAAATCTTTACTTCATGAACTTGTACTATAACTTAATGTTAAGTCTTGGTCCCAGGTTGAAAATTATGAAGGCATCCCATTTTGTTGTAGGTATTTCATTCCTACCAAGCACTTCGCCTCAACTTGTTCATGTGGTTCTCATATGCTATCTTCTTCTACTTGTTGGAAGAATGCTCTTCATGTGACTATCTCATGGAGTATCTTGAATATTTGGTTGTTGGTTATATTTCTTTGGAGCTTTCCTCATCCATTCCACAAATTCCACTTAATGAAGTTGTAGTTTCTCCTACTATTCAATTGGTCGATTCTCATGTTGCTTGTTTGTTTATTTGTTTCACATGTTGTTCCTAGTGCTCAGGTCCTAGACAATGTTGTTTCTCTTATCTTGGAAGGGTTGTTTCTTCTTCTCCACCTTGCTCTTTTGAAGGTGTTGTTTGATTTGTTCAACATTTTTAGGGGGCCTCTTTCCCCTACTATCTCAAGTATTTTGTTTTGGATGTTGGCTCTTCCTGGATAGTTTTGCAATAGAGGAAGAAATGCCTTCTTAAGATTCAATTGAGATCAAGATCTAGTTTGACTCAAGTTCTTTCTCAACCGTTTTGTTTCTTTTCTATGGTTTCTACTTTATTTTGCTTTTGTGCTCTTTGTACAAGGTTGTGGACTTTTTCAAAAACATACTTAAATCAAAAAAAGCAATTTCTAGAAGATAGATTAACTAAATTATAAGTATTTGAGGAATTCGTTGTTTTATTTTATTGTATTTTATAAATCACTAGTTGTATTACTTCATTAGCATAATTTTTAAGATAGCTATATGAACAATAGCACATAGCCTTTGAATTTATAACATGGTCTAACATTTATTCCCTATTTGTTTGTTTTTTCATATATTAAAATTTATGAATGAAGTTAGTACAGTGAATAGGTTTTTATCATTTCAATACACGTACTCTATAATTGACTTCATCTTAATGACATGTGAACCAACCAATAAATGGATGAACAATTTTATCATTTTTCCAGTATAGATATTACAATTATTTTATGATTTATACCCTTGCATACATTCCTAAAATTGTATTTTTGGCAATCTTTAGTAAAACTACAATTACAACACAATAACTATTATGTTATATAATACCTTCTTTTATAAATGCATATATCATCTTTAAGATATAAAGATTTCGTCTAGAAGTTTGATTTCAATACTTCTCTACTCTTAAATCTACATTTCATAGTGTTCTATTTTTTCTTTAAACATCCAATACAACTTATGGTTGCAACAAAAATAATTAAATAAATAAATTTGTCTCAAACAATTGAATTGGCAAAATATACTCAAATTTAGATGGTTCGATGATCAATAGAAAAAGAATGCACAGCGGCGAGTAGACATGGCAAGTCAAGAAGTTGGTGGATTGATACAATTCGCTTCCTGCTTGAATTTGTAGATTAATACAATTTACTTCTTGTTTCAACTCAATCTAAGAAATGAAACAAAATCAAACAAAAGTCATGCACAGATAAAACAAATGATTGACAGATTAAAAGATATTGACTCAACAACGAGATCCATGAAAGGCAGAATTTGGTAGTACTAAATCGATTCTTCAGCTACCACCAAGGTTCTTTCTGATTGTCTGCACCTGCAAATCATTAATCTGGAATGACTTGGCCAAAACATTGCTGGGAATTGCCGGATTGGAAGCAAAAGTGGCCAAGGGAACGACAGAGTTACCAGGAGCTTGACTGTTAAGAGCCGCTATGACAGAGGCAGGGCTGTTTCCCATGTTTTCAACAAAGTGTATGAGGGCCTTGGGAAACACAAAAACATCTCCGGTTTTGATATCTGCAGAGAAAAGCTTGTTGGTGGTGTCCACAAACCCAACTCTGAGTTTCCCTTCCAAAACGAAGATTATTTCAGAGGCTCGTGGGTGTGTGTGAGGAGGAAGCACTGCTCCCACTGCAAAATCTACACGAGCCATTATTATCCCCAGTGTGTTTATGCCAGGGAGAACTCCTGCTCTTGTAGAAGTCACACTCACAGCGAATGGATTGCCTGACGTGTTTCCTTGGGTGCTCAAAATGGATGTAGTAAAGTGCTCTGCAGAAGCTTCGCTGGAGTTTATACATGGCAGACCATTCATAAAAACTGTGGAAGAGGAAGTGTCTGCTACACAGAAATCCTGCAATGCATCTGGATCTGCACTTATTGTCGGCACTAGTAAAACCACAAGTAGAGAAACCCAAAAGTATACCATTGTGATTTTGAAGAAGCAGATAGTGAGTTACAACAATATTGAGGTTCTGGCCTCGTATGGTGCTATATATAGATATCCATGCAGAAGCAAATGAGGAATTTGTCAATTTAATTTTGCGATTTCGTAGTCATTTTCATCTCTTTCAAAGTTGAGACTATCTGGAAATCAACGAATAGTTCTCTGTCCAATTAAAACATATGAAAATACCAGTGGTTAGCGCAGGGAACATAATTATCTATAGAAGCATTCTAGAATAAATTTTAGGTCAAGAAATTTTTAGAGACTGTGCACATGCACTCGAATCTCTGTGGATTGTATCCATGGTATACAAGTTTCGAAATTTAAGCCTTTTCTTGCGCAATTCTTTTGATAACAATTGTTAAACTTGTTTGAACCGTGCAGGCTGCATTGGATGTTGACTAAGTCATTTGGTTGACAAAAAAAATGGTTTCAAATTCAACGAAAGGCGCGTAAGATTAAATTCATGGCTATACAAAAAGTTCAAAGCTGAGTGAGTCTACGCTATAAATAGCATGCGACTTTTCTGAGCATTCCAGTCGTCTATTTATTGTCACCCTGAAATGAAATTCAACACGCTGACGACATCGATAATGACTTTTTCTAAAAGAAAATAAAAAATTTAATAAAATTGGTATTTAGGTATGGAAATTAAATATTTTAAACATTATTATTCAGAGATTGCTTGCACCTTAGTTCTTTTAATTAGAGTCAAATGTTTTTTTGTTTTATTTTATTTAAATCACTCGTTGCAATATAATAATTTTTTCCATATCAATTATATGATTTATTATAATAGGTGCAAGTATAGCCTCATCTTTCCACCTTTAGTTACTATTTTTTATTAAGATAAGTGGGTTTTTGACAAGGCCCACACCTTGTTACAAGGCAAGATGATTACCAAAGGGGTACCAAAAAAAAAAGATGAAACAACAAAAAACCAAACCGAGAGGATAACAGAGTTGCAAGGAGATACAAAACTTATAGCATAACAAAAATAGTAGTACATTTAATCACTAAACATCAACGTTGGGGCCCAACATTGGCCCTAAGAAAATAGTCTTTATGTTAAAGACAGTAAGGGATTGGCGTTTTTGCATACTACAAACAATAGTCCAAGAACCATCATCTTCACTTGTAGAACATTTAAGAGCACGAGAGGAGGCACTTTGAATAGAGAGGAAAATGTCCTTGCTGGGCACCTTATTTTTAGGGGAAGCCTTATGATTCAAAGACAGAGAGTCAAGAAACATCAAAGGAAAAGGATAAAATCCCAAGTCCCTAGTGGTGAGGGCAACAAAAGTAGTAACCTAAGTGGCCAAACTAGCCAAAGTAATAGGAGAAGGAGGCATTGAGTCAACAAAGAACTTCAAGTTTTCATCTGAATCAATAGGAAATACAATGAGATGAAAGCAATTAGCATTGTTCTACTAGGTGGGGGAAAAGTGTGAACAAGAGCCATGGGGACAAGAGGGAGACAAATGATCCATGGAAAAACAATGTCTATAATAGAAAGGGATCACCTCGTAGTCAATCATCTATGTTTAAGGTTTCTTACCCACCTTAAAAATTAAATCGAGGCCAACAATGTCTTTGAAAGATCAATGTCCATTAGAATACATGCATAGGATGTGTGGGAGAAGTTTATAGTATTAGGGTCCACCTTGAGGAAGTAGCCTAGCATATTGCCAATAACCTCATATGTAGATTTGCACCATAAATGTAGGGAGAGGTAAGGCGACCCAACCCAGACTAGAGAGACAGCCATTGATTCATTTAGAGGGTTAAAGGATGGTGACCAGGGGAAAAGATAGAAAGGGTGAGAGCTTCATTTCTAGTCACCCATGATCCAAACAACTTCATGATTTTCAAAGGACTCAAAAAAAGGGACAAAAAATTGAAGGGCACAAGGGTAAGTATCAACCTTACTTTTAATGAAAGGGTTTTGATGCATATAAATCTAGGTTTTCAAATTCAATAAGAAGGGCCAAAAGCGACTAAACCTACAAACTAATCCTTTCCTCTCAAAGTAGGAAATACACTCAAGCACCTCAAGTTACCCAACACCACCTTTAGATAATTCTCTTTTGTCATTGAAGATGCAAAAAACAAGCATGAGATCTTATGGGAGAAGATCTAGATGATTCAACATTAGACAATGAAGTACCTACAAGAAAACAATACATGCAAAGAAAAACAAACAATGTGCACATACATGTATTTAATAGGGATTTACCTCCATTGCACTCCTATCTCTCAAGGTCTTGTGTTTTAAATGGATGTTCTGAGAAGAACTACAAAAGATGCTATGAAGAATCCAGATTTGAAAGATTAATCTAAATGATATGAAAGCTATGAAAATCAAAGAGATGATGAACTAGAATGAAAGTTAAAAAAAAGGATTTGAAAATGCAAGTATGCAAATGATAGAGAGATATTTACTAGGCTGAGAAATGAGGAGGAGAAAGGTATCTATAGATGTTCTTAGGGTGGAATCCAAGTTGTAGGGTGAATGTGGGATAAAATATTGGCTTGAAGGTGTAAGTGTTTATCCCATATTCACTAGGTGGATGAAATGGGTAAGAGTCGAAAATGGTTTCAATAATAGATTAAATGCATAATAATATATTATGATATAATGAAGAATAATGAGATAATATATTGATGAATGAATATTATGATGTAATGAAGAATAATAATGGATAGTAAGAATATTATATAATAAGGATCCATTTGTTAATGGGAAAAATTGAGGTTGATTGCTAGGACAATTTTTATGTCTATAGTAGTATTATAACAAATAATTTGAATGAAGCCAAACTATCATTAGCAATGAATTAATCTAGTTTTAGAGTAAAAATTTATAGCCATTCTTATTTGATACACTTGAAGTTTTAATTAGATGATTTAGAAATGAAGAGTACTATAAAAATTCAATCATAAGAGAATTTAAAAAAAAATAGCAAGTAGATGTAGAATTCATTTTAAATGAGTAACATGAACATTTAGCTTATTTCATTATACTGCCATGATCATTCTAATAAAAGTGTAATTATTATAATTTATAGATATCAAGAGGAGAACAAGAACTTGGTTGGTCACGAGTAAATTGTGGTAGTTTGCGATTCCATTTACCATTGTTGTGGGCATAACAAAACCAAACAATGTGAACCACTTCCTGATTCACCCTAACCAAGTGGACCTAGCAAGCTATTCTAGACTATGATTTTTTTATGAAGGAGTTAAGCATATAGACTTAAGTGAATAATTAGTTATTATTTTACAAATATTGATTGAGATGAGGACTCTAGTGTATCTCATACTATATGAAGGGTCAATCCTTAGCCCGTCGGGGTTAAATATATCATAAAACTACTAGAAGGAATATTTTTGACTCTCTCATATGATACCATTATCAATCCAAAATGTTCATATAGGTACAATAGTGATTTCCACAAGTAATAAACCTATCTACATTGTTGGATTCAAATTTCAATCACTCCTATGTCACTAGTGACAAGTCTATCTACCCAAAAAGAAGTAGCTTCCAACATATACCACCTTGTGACCTTAGTGACATTATCATCTATCGCCTTTACAATATGGGCAGCACTAGGAATTGATCACTTCTACACTATAAGTGACTACAAGATAACCCACCTAATGTAATGATCATATCCATTTTTTCTTAATTGTACATTAGGGTAACCACCAACTCAATTTCTTCAATATCAAATCTAGGGTAGCCCTTGGTAATCTTTCACCTTAATGATATAAATGGGTACTCACTAGTCCTTAAGGTATAGTAATAATATAAAGAATTGATTGTTGGCATGGTCCAAAGACTACCTATAATTACTTTATTATCCTAGAGGTTCACAATTGGATCATCAATCACCTAAAATTAATAAACATTCCAAGGTGAACCATAAACAATATATAATAGTTATATGATTGTAGATAGTCTAAATGTTATGGTAGCTAATACTTTGATAAATATCTAAGTAAAATTTAAGTACCATTCAAAAATATGGGAGTGATACTGTGTGCTAGGGTTTCAGAGGGGGTTGAAGATTTAGAGGAGGGTGATGATGACAATAGGTAAGCAGATGATGGGGAGTTTTCCCTAGCTATGGCAGATGTTAACCTGGGTCAAGTTTTTTTGCCTAGATAGGTGTTGCCCCTACTTTGGTGGGTGCGATTGGTGCCTTCCTTTGCTTGAATAGGCCTATCGTTTCACGGTTTAGATTTTGAACAAATAACTTAATGTCATAGATATGGTCCTTTATTTTGGGTTTTATTCCTTTGATGTTTTCTTGTGTGCCTAGTTCTTTGGTATTTGAGGGATATAGGATGAATTAGGTTGGTGGCTAGGCCTATTTCTTTTCATGACAACAATTTCTCATGGGTCCAACTTTTCCTTAAAGGTTTGTGCATTGTTGTGGGTTTCTCATTGCCATCTTGTTCTGTAATTTGGGGTACCATTCATGTGCCTCTTTGCGGGGTACTCTATTTTCTCTAATGTGGAGGGGAATTGGAGTTCAGGTGCATGGAGAGTGTGGTTTTTTGTTGATTGTACCCTCTTTTGGTGTTGTGGTCATTGCTTGTTGGTAGTAGTTGACTGCATCCTTGTCCACTTTGTTGGCCTTTGTCATACCTCCTCCCAATATTTCTTAGGGGATCTATTCCTCTAATCTGCTCACTTTCTTTAGTGGAGAAACTTTGTTTGGGGAGGTATCCCTATGGAGGATTTGGTGCTGCAATGGTCTCCTCTTCTTTGGATCCTTGGTCCTATGGAGGTGGGCTTCTTTTTAGAGTTGGATGGCTTCCTCAGGTGTTTCAGGTCTTTAGTGTGGGGTAGCCTTGTCTTCCTCTCTATGAGATTATCTATTTGTAATCTCTTCCTGGTTGGAAAGGATATTGGGAGTTTTTTTTACTTTTATTCTTCTAGTGATCCTATCGAGGTGGGCCTTAAAGGTGCTTTGATGATTAAGGTTTCTTATGCTAATAGGTGTTTATGGGGGTTTGATTTGGTCTTTATTGAGGATGACAATGTTCTTTTGAAGTTAGTTTTCCATGTGTTGTGGTGGGAGGTTTTTTGATGCGTGTTGAGGGTTGGTTACCTTGCAGGTGTTTAACCAAAGAGGGATCTATTTCCTTTATTCCAACTATTGTGATGGAATCTTACTTCTATTGGAGGATATTGTCTATTTTGAGGTTTTCCTCTTTTTTCCCTTGCTCCCCCCGTTAGGTGTTGCGTTTATTTGGAATTTTTCTCTCCAAAATTTCCATTTGGAGATTGAGGTGGGATCTTCTTGTCTCTAAGTTGATGGTTGGGGTCTCTTTCCCTATGTTATTACCTTCCAAGACTACTATTCCAAGTGTTTTTTATTAAGAAAAAAATGGGTTTGATAGGGACCCAAAACCACAGAGTTTACAAGAAAGAAAAATATTCAAACAAAGCTCACTAAGAAAGGAAAGCTACATAACAAACAAAAAAGGATAGCAAAAATGATCCAGAAGTCAGCAAAAAGCCAACACTTGACAAAAAAATCTAACCTAAGGACTTTAAGGTATAAGCAATCTCAACTTCAAGGTTATTCATCTCTTGAGCCACCTTCTTTAGCTCCTGGATCTCTTGAGGCATAGAATCCTCTTTTCTCTTCAGGTTGGCTCTAGTCCTCTTCACAGGACCGAAATCCTCTTTCTAGATTTTGTCTTTGTTAGCTTCCAAGTTGACAAACAGGGTCCCTTGTTGGGTTTTTTCCAGCTTATCCACCAAGGTGCTCATTCTAGTAGTAGAGTTCTTCACAATTCTATGTCTTTGCTTCATGATGGAGTTCATGGATTTCCAAATTTTGCCAATTTCCCCTTCCACATTCTTTATCTTTTTCTCATTTTCGTTCTTCATCTTATCCATGAGCTCGACTGTTATTTGAAGGCACTTGGCCATCGACATCTTCTCTTCCTCGATCCACAAAACCCCAGTATCATTCTAAGGATCCCCTAGAGCTTCCATTTCATCTAGCTTGCTAGAGACATCCATGTTCTTTATGTTGAGGATATTTATCTCATGAAAAACCCACTTAATAATCCCGAAGTAGTCAACCGCTTTGTTTGTTTCTATTTCCAATATGTCGTCAAGAAATTCTCGGCCAGGCTTGAAGTAGTGGTCTTTAGGTCTGAGATCTCTAGGGAATCTGGGCCTATTTTCTCTATTGGTGGGAGGATAAGAGGTATGGGATCCATTAGTGAAATTGGGAGCATCAAAGGAATCCACCAGAGAATCCTCAAAATAAAAAATCAACTTTTTCTTGCGGAGGGATTTCTCTTTGTTTTTAGCTTTTTGAGCAGTACCAGTGAGGGTTTTCACAGAGGTGACTTTTTTATCTGAAGGCTTTCTCTGTGAGGTTTTTTCTGACATATACTTGGGGGGGGAGACTCTTCCTCTTCCCATTCAGTGTCCCATTCACCTTTAGCCTCAGACACACTAATATAAGTAATATATCCTTCCGAGGCCAAAGCCAAAATGGGGTTAGACGGGGCCGACATATTTTCAAAATGCTCCTGGATTAACTGAATAAGGCCAGCATGCAGAATAGGATTCTTCCTAGGGATTTTTTGGTGTTTCTTAATACTATGCTTCAAAGAGAAAAATAAGTAGTAAGGAAATGAAATCCTCACCTTGTGTTGAAAATAAAGTTAAGGAGGGAAAAGCGGTAGTTCTAGACTCTGGTAAATTTGCCATCCATCGTGATGTATTCTATAATAAATCTGAGCACCTCCCTCCATAGTGTCTTTACCTTCCCAACATCAAAATAACTATTAACTTAATTTTCACCAGCGCCTCCTTTTCCTCATCAGTTTTGGGAAATTTTATGACCACTTCATCTGAAAAATTTCTATCACTAAATAACTTCACCTCCTTTGTGGAAAGCCCTGTAATTTCCCCAATGAGATTCTCATCTATCTTTACCTTCCTCCAAGAGAGAAAAATTCTTTCATCCTTCCAATTTTTAGCAAAATATTGTGTAATTTTTGGGTTAGCACCATGGAGCTTCTCGAGGAAAGGACTCAGTCCCCCCTCTCAATATGCCTCTAGAAATTCAAATTTTTCTTGTGCTTCTCACAACTGTTCGACTCAACCCTCTTTCTGGCCCCCCATCTTCTCATAGAATTCTCTTCTGTTGGTAGCAAAGCAAATGAATTGCACAAAGAGCCAACAACAAAACCGAAGCACCCATAATATGTGCCAGCCCTTGCTACCCATTGAGATAATTAAGTCACCGCCACTGTATCAAATGATGACATAGTACCATTCTCTAATCTGCTTCATCATAAATATAAACAACTTTCCCTTGACTGATATCAAAGTTTATTAAGGCTCTAACGTCATCTCCTAGTTCACTATAGGCCTGCCACGTCCGTCAGCCCATATGCTTGACCCCTTCATTAGCAAAATAGTCAGCTACCTTATTAACTTCCCTAAAGGCATGGGAAATTATAACCTTGCTGAAGTTGGATAAGAGATATTTAGCTTCTTCTATCCAACTTTTTATTGTCCATGAAGGGGGGTACTTTCCTAGAAGGCACTTAATAATGTCATTTGAATCACCTTCAATCCAGATATTTTTTAAGTTTATTTTTTTTGCAAGATCAATAACCTGGAAAGCTCCTATGTTTCCAAGTGTTTCTATTGATAGCTAGCCTGTAATGGGTTGTTACGGGTTTTTCATCCAAGAAAAGGTTCAGGAGTGCCTTTCAAAACCCCTTGAGTTTGTCTATGTTAGTCCATTATATGGCTTCTTTGTTTGATTTTATTATGGAATGGCTAGGCACACCTTCTATTTCTAGGTCCCAATGTGCCTCAAAAGTCTTACCTTTGTTTTTTGGTGGCCCTACTGGTAAAGGGTCGTAGAAATCCTTTCAAAATCTACTATTGGTTGTCTATTCCCTTGGCTAGTTTGATCCCAGCATAAGGAGGTTTACTAAGAGGATGGTTTGGGGTACTTTCTTTAACCCCTGTATCATGATTAGTTGAATAGCCTTTTTTGGTTTTTGTGGTGTTGGTGGTCTCCTTGCTTGTGATCTTCTCCCTTGTGAGATCCTTTATGGCAGTGTTGTAAAGGTTCAGGCCTTGCCCCATTTTATCTAACTAGAACAATACATAATAGTTACAAATAATTTTGTTTTTTTTATAATTATACTACTAGATAGGGCTAGTCCCCTTCATTATATGTAGGAAAAAAATAAAACACTTTTAAGTCTCAACTATGACACCATATTTCTTCTACGTTCATTCTTCTACAACTTCTACTATCTCAAAATAGCCTTATATTATTACAAAACTGCTTGCAAGCAGGCCCATATTGTTCCATGACATTGAAAGATTAAACTTCTGATCATTATCTACTACTACCTTCATGTAGTCTACTCCTTAATTCCAACTTTATCTATTCCAAAACACTACTAGCCCTAGAAAGATTCTATACCAAAAAACTCATGCATAAATAGGAATGCTAGTCTTGCTAACCTTGAGAAACATCTTCCATTTCTTCATCCTCCACTGGGTCTTCTGCTTCCTTGTAAGTGTCATGATTTTGCAGCTTGAGTACTTCCATCCCAACAAACTTTTCTATCAAATTCGTCACTAGATTAACTACCACCCCTATCTGATTTTGGAGGAGATTTAAGTTTCTTACTACTTTCAACTTATAGTCAGATATTCCATCTCATCATCAAAGAGAATAATTGGCAATTTTGGAATTTCCTCACCTTTTTTAATGAAATCTTTAGGTAGGGGAATCCAAAAATTCTCACAATTACTAAGACTATCCTCTAGTCCACCAAGGAATTGGATTTTGAAAATGTCCTTACAGAGATTTGTAGCCATTTCCATGCTTAGCCCCCAATCCAAATCTAAAGCCAAAAACATGGATGAGATGTCCATGTTTACTCAATATTTATGATTTGTTGTGATAAAGTGCTTGATGAGCATCATTTTGATTGCATAAACTACCTAGGGATGCTCATACTTCATAATGGAATTCAATCTCTTATCTGTAATCCTTCCTATATACTTGCCATTTGCCTCTTCCTAGAAATCAAACGTATTGGGGTCTCCATCAGTTTGGTAGGTTTGGTTTGTCAATGAAGCTCTGTATTTAGAATTAGCTAATCTTCTTGAAACTTCATCACCTTTGTCAATCCTTTCCTATATTTAATTTGTCTTCAAATCTGGCTTAACTTGACACTATTTTGCATTACTTCATATTGCCAAGTTGTCCTATGATTTTCCATCATTGTTTGGTTTAACAATTTACAAGGAGTCCTTATTAGGAGAATATTTAAACTATAATTTTAGTTTTCCATGAAAATAATGCTAACTTCTCCTTCCTTCAAACATCTTATCCGCTTGATAATTAATCATTTCATTGCCTTGGATATATAGTTTTCATGCATCAATAACCTTCCTTAGTTGTACTTCTACCCACCTATCTCGAGAAACCATTTCTATTAATGGTTACCCCAAATTCAACTTTCCTTTCTACTAACTCACTGACTAGTTATTAATTGCCACTATTAGATTCAAATCATTATTTCTTCTAACCATTGAAAGGATAGGACCTAAGTACATATTCTACAATATTTAGTCCTAAAAAAGAATTAACTGTTATTAGTTGCATTTTTTGGTAGCATATCCGCTTCACTATTTACCTCCCTATAAATGTGAGTAATTCTAAAATCTTCCAGTTTTGTTATTATTTCTTGAATTGGACTTTAACCATTTAGCCATCAACCAATTTGGAGACCTGTTATTGTGGATGACATTAAATACAATAAGGGAATCACATTCAAGATGGTTTTTCTTTTCTCCAATTCTTAAGTCCATTCCAAGTCCTAACAAAGATGCTCTTATCTATGCACTGTTGTTAGTTGTCACTTCTATAGGCTCTGATTCCTGAGTAATTATTGCTCCTTCCTTATTTCTAGCAATACATGCTATACATCCTTTGCATGGATTACCTTTTGCTACCCCATCAAAATTTATTTTAATCCATCCCACTTGTGGAGGTGTCCATATAGTGTTCTCTCTTCCATTTCTTGAGTTCTTGACTTTTCAATTCTAATAATTTTTAGGGATAGCTAATCCCTTGAATCTCTTCACCATAATATCATCCCATAAGGTAAATATTGATCCCTTTTCCACTTTGTCCTTACCTGCCTCGTTAACCAATTCCACCACTTGATCCTCTATTCTCCTGATCATGATTTCCATTGGGATTTCCTTATTTTGAAATATTCTCCTATTTAATTTTTCCATATTTTCCAAATTACCACTGAGGGAGTAACCTGCCATAAAGACTCAAAGAAGTTCTAATTTCCCATTACATTATACATTTGGAACCAATTAATCAGATGCAATGGTTTGGGGCAGTAGAATTGAAGTTTATCCTAAAAGGAATTCCAACATTTCCTTGAGTATTGGCAACCTAAAAATAGGCACATAGAATACATCTACTTGCTCCTGAATATACCATGTTAGTCAAACGATCCTGAGTGAGCACCTTTTCTTGAATTTCTAGCCAAGCAAAGACTCCAGCTTGGGAAAACAATATTTAATCCATAGTAACTTACACAGCCAATCATTTTTTATTAGGGACATCTTTTTGATTTTATAGGCTAGACCTACCTTATAAGATCCTAGTTTTGATCCATGCCATCTTATTTTTTCTGGTTCATTAGACAAAATTACCCATCTCTCTTTTTTTTTGTTCTCTCGGGGCCTCTAAATTTTCCATTGACTTCTATTTCCAGATCCTCATTCCATTTTCTTCTATGATTTTCCCATAGTCTTTCACTTTTACTCCCCATTTTAGTAAGATTTATCTTTTTATGTCCTCCATATTCAGATAGTCTTCCAACACTTTATTATTATTCCAAGAGTCGGTCCAAAAGTGAGCTTGTTCCCCGTATCTTATCTCAGAAGGTACATGTCTTGTTATAATATCCTTTCTTTCTAAAATATAATTACAAATTGATGAGCCTCTAGGAGGATCTCTTAGTTTCAGAATACTGATCGGATTGTTGGAATTTAAATACTTCCTTCTTAGTATATTAACCCATTTCTAATCACTATTTGCATACAGATTCCATACTAATTTCACCCCCATTTCTAGATTCATTAACATCAGTTTTCTCAAGCTTGATCCACCTACATTTTTTGGTCTACATAGTTTATCCCAAGCCAGCAAAGGTATTTTATTTTGATCATTGATTCCATTCCAGAAGAAAATTATTATGATCTTATTCATTTTTTACTTAGTTCCACTTGGTATTTTTAAACATGACATAGAGCACACAAGGAGTGCAGAGAGCACTGATTTTATCATTATCATTCTTCCTGCCAAGAAGAGTCATTTTCCCTTCCATGTACTCATCTTATCTGCATATCTTGTGACTAAATTCTCCTAATATTCATTTTTATTCATTGCTTGAAAAAGACGCGTTCCTAATAATTTACCTGGTAGATTAGCCACCTTAAGGTTTAATATCTTGGCAAAGTCCCTCTAGAGGCTCAGTTGGGTATTGAGAAAGAACACCTCCAACTTGCTCCAATTAATTTATTGGCCTAAAGCATTACATGATTTAGCAAGAAGGAATTTGATATTTCTATCTTCTTTCATGTTTGACTAACCAAACAATATTGTGTCATCCGCAAATTGCTAGTGGGTCATTGGGTTCACACTTGCAGCAACCTTAATTCCATACCATTCTCCAACCTCTCTAAAAGTGCTTATTCATCTGCCCTAGGATTCAACCATAATTATAAAAAGAAAAGGGGATATTAGGTCACCTTGCCTTATGCCTATGCATGAGCCCAAGAATACATGAGCCCCACCATTTATCAATACTAAGAAGGTCGGGGTTGAGATACAACCATCAATCCACTAGATCCATTCCTTTCTAAAACCAATTTTTCCTAGAAATTCCTTAAAAAAAATTCTATCAACTGAATCATAAGATTTCATAATATCTAATTTTATGATCATTCCTGCTTGCTTTGACTTCCCAGCTAAATGAATTGCTTCATGGGCTATTATTATACCTTCCACAATCAATCTCCTAGGAGCAAAGGAACTTTGTTCTTTTGATATTAGCATATTTAAAACTCTTTTGAGTCGGTTTGCAATAATTTTGGATATTATTTTATGTTGTATTGCATAAAGCTATCAGTCTAAAGTCACTCATTGTATTTACCATCTTCTTCTTTGGGATCAAAGATAGAAAAGTATGTTTCATTTCTCTTAATACTGTCTTTTTTTTCCTTGATTCCTCCATTGCCTTATAAATATCTTTACCAATTATCTCCCAGAAATGATACAAAAAGCTAGTCGGGAAACTATCTCGGCCAGGGGCCTTGTCTGGAATCATTTGGAATACTACTTTTTTTATCCTCCTCCATTGATATTTCTTTCAATAGTTCCTGATTTTGTTGATCCATAATTACCTTGGGAATTGCATCTAGAAATTCCTTTCTTATTTTCTTATTTGAAGGTAGATGCTTATTTAGTATAGTTTAAAAGAGATTTGTAGCCTTCATATTGACTTCTTCCAATGTTTGAGTTACTGTTCCATCTACCCTATTGATCTCCATAAATCTTCTCCTCTCCTTTTTTTCTATAGAAGCTTTATGATTTTTTTTTGTATTTCCAATCCCCCTCTTGAAGCCAAATCTCTCTGGATTTGTGTCTCCAATAGCATTATTCTCTCACTGATATCTCAAAGAGTTCAGTCTTCAAAATTTTCTCTCTTCCATATTCCTCTATTCCCATTCCTTCCTAATAATTTTGTTATTAAGATTTTTCAATTCCTTTTCTACTCTCATTTTCTCTTGAAAAATATTTTTAAAATGAACTTTGTTCCATTCGTTCAATTTCATCTTAACATACTTTAATTTACTACTGAGTTGAAACATGTATGTGTGTTATTTGTAACTAACCTCCTTCCACCATTTTGAAATGTGACTTTCCAAGCTTGGAACTCTAAGCAATATGTTTTCAAGCTTAAATGGAATACCAGATGGGAGGTGGTTTTGAAATGAAGTCATTTTTACTGGGAAGTGATCAGATCTAATGAGAGGAATAATCGAGACATCATAGAACTACATTATTTTTTCCCAATTATTGGCCATCATAAACATGTCTAATCTTTTTGCAATATTGGTAAAGCCTTTCCTCTGGTTGGTCCATGTACTGATACCATTTGTTGCCTGCAAGACCTTGAGGTGATTTCTATCAATAAAGTCCTGGAAATAATTTTGGACTATTGTTGTTTTCCTGAGTCCCCCTTTCTTTTCCAAGTTGTTTCTAGTAGCATTAAGAACTGGTATGAGAGAGACAGGGTTGTTTCCCACATTCTGAGCAAAGTGTATGAGGGCCTTGGGGAACACAAAAAAATCGCCTATTTTGATATCTGTAGAGAAAATATTGTTAGTAGTGTCCACAAATCCAACTTTGAGTTTCCCTCCCCAAACGTAAATAATTTCAGAGGCTCGTGCGTGTGTGTGAGGAGGAAGCATTCCTTCAACAACAATATCTATGTGACACATTATTAACCCTAATGTGTTTATGCCAGGGAGAACATCTACTATTATGGAAATCACACTCATTCCAAATAGAATGTCTGATGTATTTCCCTTGGTGCTCAAAATGGATGTAGTAAAGTGCTTTGCAAAAGCTTGGATAGGGTCAATACAAGGTAGCCCATTCATTAAAATATGTTGAAGAGGAAGTGTTTGCTACGCATAAATCCTGCAATGGGTCTGGACATGCACTTATTGTGGACACTAGTAAAATCGAAAGTAGAGAAGCCTAAAAGTATGCCATTGTAATTTTCAAGAAGCAGAGAGTGAGTTATGAAAATTTTGAGCTTTTATCCTGGTGTGATGTTATATATAGAGAGAGATATCCATGCATAAATTATTGAGGAATTTCTTGATAATTTTGTAATTACGTGCACGTTTTCCTCTCGTTGAGATTATTTAAAATTTGAGCCTATCTAGAACATCTAAGTAAAATGTAAGTACCATTCACAGATATGGGAGCGACACTACATGCTAGGATTTTAGAGGGGGTTGGAGATTTAAAGGAGGGTGATGATGAGGATGAGGAAGTGGTTGATGGGGATTTTTCCCTAACTATGGCAGATTTCAGGTTGGGTCGATTTTTTCCTCCTTGGATTAGTGTTTTCCCTACCCTGGTGGGTGTGTTTTGTGCCTTCCCTTTCTTGACTAGGCCTTCCATGTCATGCTTTGGGTTGTGGTCAGACACCTTTCTGCCATAGACATGGACCTTTGTTTGGGGGTTTAATTCCTTTTATTTAGTGAATATAGGATGAGTTAGGTTGGTGGCTAGGCCTATTGTTTCTGTGGCAACAAATACTCATAGGTGTAGCTTTGCCTTCATAGGTTGTGCATGGTCATGAGCTACTCATTTCCCTCCTACTCTGTAATTTGGGGTTCCCTTCATGTGCTACATTGTGTGGTACTCTATTTTTTCTAATTGAAAAGGAAGTTGGAGTTCTGGAGGGTGGAGAATGTTGGTTGTTGTTGGTTGCACCCTATTTTTGTGCCATAGCATTTTCTTGTTTGTAGTAGTTGGTTTCATCCTTGTCCACTTTGCTAGCCTTTGGTGTGCCTCCTCCAAACATTTATTAGGGACTTTGTTCCTCTACTATGCTCACATTTTTTGGTGGAGCAACTTTGTTTGAGGAGGGATCCTTGTGCAGGCTTTTTTTTCTACAACGGGTTTCTTTTCTCTATATCCTCGGTCCTATGGAGGTGGTATTTTATGTGAACATGGGTGGCTTCCTCAGGTGTCGCAATTATCTAGTGTGGTTAGATTTTTTCCTCTCTGTTAGACTGTCTTTTATTACCCTTTTCCTGGTTGAAAAGGGTAGTAAGATTGTTGTTTACTTTGCTTCTTCTAGTGACCCTATGGAGGTGGGCCTTGAGGGTGCTTTGATGATTAAAGTTTGTTATGCTGGTGGTTATTTGTTGGGGTTGGATTTGGTCTTTCTTGAGGATGACAATGTTGTTCTTAGAGGTAGTTTTCCATATGTTGTGGTGGGAATTTTTTGGATGTGTGCTAAAATGGGTTACCCTATGGGTGTTTAACTAGACAAGATTGTGTCTCCTCTATTCCTACTACTATGTTGGATTCTTACTTCTTATTTTTCCCCCTTCTTCCACTGTTAGGTGGTGTCCCTGTAATGGTGAAAATATTAGGGCTTCTACCACAAGAAGGATACAAACCACTAATTTTTTCTTAGGGACACTTACATTAGGGAAAGATAGGAATTAGACAGATCTAAACCAAATAGATCAAAATTCTAATCTAATTCTAGGGATCTTGAATGTGCCTCTTCTTTCCCTTAAGATGAATTAAACTATTGAAGATGCTAAAATTAGGGTGAATGTGTAGGAATTGATGTAAAACTACATAAATAGTGAACTGAAGTCGTAGGATCGAGCCACAAACCTCGATATGAGAAATGTAACCATATTTGAATCTATTCCTAGAAGGAACTTCTAATTTTTTAAGACCTTGATGGTAGTTGCCTTGGTCCCTAGCACTTTCCGCATTCTAAGGGGATATTAATTTGTTACTATAAATGATGCCAATTCTGAATATTTTAGCTCCATACCTATTCTTGCACATAGTAGAGAAGCGAAATAGGTTGGGAATATTGGTTTCCCTTAGGCCAAACCTCGGTTTTGGAATTAACCACAAAATAGAAATAAAATCTAATAGAATTTCAGTAATCGAAATGTTCTCCTTTTGAGGGAGATGTTGAATAATGACAAACACTAATAATATAGCTTGGTATGGAGTTTTGTTTGTCTCCACATGGAATTAGAGTTTCATGAAGTCCCTATTGGGATTCAAGAACACTGAGAGGGGGGGGGTGAATTAGTGTTCTGTTGGTAAGATATGATTTTACCCTTTTATAACATACACATATAAACCGGTAAATGAAGAAACATATAACTTGAAGAAAATAAACCATTCACATAAATGAACACCATAACACACATAATTTATATGTGGAAAACCTCAAAGAGGAAAAACCATGGTGGGATTTGTGACCCACAATATCATTTCAATGGCCACATGAAAGATATTACATAAAATGGGGGCCTGCACATGCAGGAAGGCACGATACCTAGAGCACAGTGCTCATCACAAAAGAGTCCCACTGACTACAAGCTTCTGCTGAAATAAAACATTAATAATAAACTCACAAAATGCATTTGCTATGCCAAAAAGAGTTCCGGTTATAGTTCTGCTCTGTACCGGTTCATAAACCCTGAACACTTCTACCGGTATCTCCTCTCCTCCAAGAATTCTTTCCAAACTATCTACAGATCATTGCATGATATAACATTCGCATACAAATAATTTACATACATATACTTTTCATTACACAGTCTCCTATATCCTTATTACAATCTATCACGTCACCTTTTATAATGACCTTAACAAACTGACCTATATACCCTTCACAAACAATATGCCTTATGTCATCTTACAATGCATTATAAAAGATATACAATGTTGGCCTTAATAATTACAAAATGATTTTACAAATAAAAACTGATATCGGCTTCACTGAAGTGTTGGATGTCGGTGTCGGTGTAACCCTAGATACTCCAATGTTGGTGTCTGTCGGTGAATGCCTCCTAATGTCGGTGTATGTCGGTGTATGCTTCCTTATGAATCTTGTTGCCAAGTTACCATGTTACCAAGTTACCATGTTGCCATGTTCCCATGTTGCCATCAATGACAACATATGAATCCAATGAGTGTCAGTTGCCAACAATCTCCCCCTTTGGCATTGATGGCAACACTCATGCTAAAAATGGATTCCCTGTCAGTTCAACTTGAAGTATGCTCCCCTTGAGCAATACACTCCTTTATGATATCCTTCTCATATTTTTTTGTCTGATATTTTTCACATTATATACACTCCCCCTTTGGAATTAATGCCAAAGGCCAATGAAAGAATTGAAACAATTTTGTGTAGAAAAAGAATGAATAAATACAGATTACTTTACCGAAACTTGACCAATTTTAAAATTTCCAGGTAAGCCGTGTCTAGCAACTGTAAATATGTATCCCAGTCAGTTTTGAAGGTTTTGGATATGGATACAAGTCCACTTAGTAAGTGTGCAAGTGTTTCCTTCTCTTTGAATTCTGTTGGTGTGGACTTAGGAATCATATCCATACATTCCCTCTTATGTACACCGAGTGAATTCAATCTTGGACTCACCAATCCTCTAAGACTCCTTGCTCTCCAAATGATCTTGTCTCTTTCCTTTTCAAAAGAAAAAATGTGGTTCTCCAAAGACAAAATTTGTCCATCAACAGATGTTGTTAGTGAGGTTAATCCATCAAAAGAGTTTGCAATGTTAGCAACCTTATCATATAACTCCTTTAATCTGCTATCTACATTTGCTGTAAGAATTTCTATGTTACAACAGACCCTGTAGATATTTGTACACTGTTTCAAACAATTCTCAATAAGAATCAATTTTCCTTCAATTTTATTCTTCTCTATTTCAATAATCTAATCAAAAGTGGCTCTCTTAGTCATAGTAAATCTCTCAAGTGCCTTCGGGTCTGAAATTTGTTGCAAGGATTGAAAGTTGTTAGATATATGCTTAGTTAATGCCTTAAGCTTGCCGGAAGGGCTTGCTTCATTTTCAATCATACAATTAGCAATCAGTCTGTGCAAAACTGTGATTGAGTGATCTATTATTCCTTTATCTGTTGATCCCTCCTTTATTAGTTTCTGAGGATCCATCATCATTAACTCAGTGGAACTCATCTCAATGATTGATTTCTTCTCAACTTGAGAAGTGTCAATTGCCAAAACCTTTGTCGGGGAATCAATATTAACTATTGGTATAGTCTCAGTTCCCTTTGCCTTATCCTCCTTAGCATCGGTGGCTTTGCCACTTGGTGCAGTATCAATTACTGCCAGTGGAGTATTATCCACAATATTACCATTACCCTATACATTGCCTTGTTCAAAAGTTGTCTCTGCCAGTATTGACTGTACACTCTCCTTTACTGCTGGTGGTGTCTGTATACTTATAGTTACTAGCGGTTTATTCAAAATTGGAGCTGAACTACTCAAAATACCTTTCCCTTTAGAACTGGCCGAGATCGTGGAAGTTGTTGTTTTACAAATTCTTCTTGGGAGGTGAGAAAATCAGCATTCTTTTGGAAGAATTTGGTCCAACCATCTCTGGTCTCATTTACTACCTCATTTACCCTACCCATCATTAGGCTTATCTGTCGGGGTTTGCTACTAAAAAATGTTATGTTTGCAACATCAATGCATCATTTCATTTCCTCATTGTTTATTGAACCACACATACTCAAAAGTTCTACTTCCTTAATTTCTCTATCCCTCTTGACTGCATCAAGTATTCTAGCATCTAATTTATTGTACAGTGATAGAGGAATTTCCTTCAAAATTTTATACTAAGGATTTCTTATATATATCTATGTGTATCAAAATTGCCTCTTCAATCTCATTCTGCTCATTATCCTCTAAATATTCATAATAAATGGATACATTCTTCAAAATTCCATCCTTGGTTATTTCATCAATCAATTCAACATAGGTCATTGTAGCCTTACCAGATTCAGTAGCATCATCACTCTTCTTCTTCTTGTTGTGGGTTTCCGGAGTGGATGTGACTAGTTTCCTCTTCTGAATAGGTTTCCTTGCTGAAGGTGGGGGTGCAGTAGGTTTTGTTACTTTTCTCACAAGCTTCCTCCTTGGCTCCACCTTTTTCTCCTCTACCAGAGGCTAGTCAGCTTTATTTCTTTGTACCATTCTGAATGCTAGAGGATCATTATCCTCTAGATTAGAGTCAGAAGTGACAAAAGAATTGAAAGTAGATTCGCCAACCTCTCAAAAGCGGCCTCTTTCCCCTACTTTTTTTTCAACATTTTTAGGGGGCCTCTTTCCCCTACTATCTGAAGGATTTTGTTTTGGATGTTGGCTCTTCTTGGATAGTTGTGCAACAGAGGAAGAAATGCCTTCTTAAAATTCAATTGAGATCAAGATCTAGTTTGACTCGAGTTCTTTCCCAACCGTTTTGTTGCTTTTCTATTGTTTCTACTTTATTTATTTTTTATGCTCTTTGTACAAGGTTGCGGACCCTTTCAAAAACATACTTAAATTGAAAAAAACAATTTCTAGAAGATAGATTAACTAAATTATAAGTATTTAAGGAATTCGGTGTTTTATTTTATTTTATTTTATAAATCACTAGTTGTATTAATTCATTAGCATAATTTTTAAGATAGCTATATGAACAATAGCACATAGCCTTTGTAATTTTTAACATGGTCTAACATTTATTCCCTATTTTCTTTTTTTTTCTTTTTTCATATATTGAAATTTATGAATGAAGTTAGTACAGTGAATAGGTTTTCTAGGCTTTTATCATTTCAATACAAGTACTCTATAATTGACTTCATCTTAATGACATGAGAAGCAACCAATAAATAGGCGAACAATATTATCATTTTTCCAATATAAATATTACAATTATTTTATGATTTATACCCTTACATACATTCCTAAAATTATATTTTTGGCAATCTTTAATAAAACTACAATTACAACACAATAACTATTATTTCGTAGTGTTTTATTTTTTCTTTAAACATCCAATACAACATATGGTTGCAATAAAAAATAATTAAATAAATAAATTTGTCTCAAACAATTGAATTGACAAAATATACTCAAATTTAGATGGTTCGATGATATATAGAAATATGGAGAAGCCAATTATTTCATGCCAAAAGGTTGATAACAAGAATGCACAACGGCGAGTGCACATGACAAGTCAAGAAGTTGGTGGATTGATACAATTGGCTTCCTGCTTGAATTTGTAGATTAATACAATTTTACTTCTTGTTCCAACTCAATCTAATAAATTAAACAAAAGTAATGCACACATAAAACAGATGATTGACAGATTAAAACATATTGACTCAGCTACCACCAAGGTTCTTTCTGATTGTCTGCACCTCCAAATCATTAATCTGGAATGACTTGGCCAAAACATTGCTGGGAATTGCCGGATTGGAAGCAAAAGTGGCCAAGGGAATGACAGAGTTACCAGGAGCTTGACTGTTAAGAGCCGCTATGACAGAGGCAGGGCTGTTTCCCATGTTTTCAACAAAGTGTATGAGGGCCTTGGGAAACACAAAAACATCTCCGGTTTTGATATCTGCAGAGAAAAGCTTGTTGGTGGTGTCCACAAACCCAACTCTGAGTTTCCCTTCCAAAACGAAGATTATTTCAGAGGCTCGTGGGTGTGTGTGAGGAGGAAGCACTGCTCCCACTGCAAAATCTACACGAGCCATTATTATCCCCAGTGTGTTTATGCCAGGGAGAACTCCTGCTCTTGTAGAAGTCACACTCACACCGAATGGATTGCCTGTTGTGTTTCCTTGGGTGCTCAAAATGGATGTAGTAAAGTGCTCTACAGAAGCTTCGCTGGAGTTTATACAAGGCAGACCATTCATAAAAATTGTGGAAGAGGAAGTGTCTGCTACGCAGAAATCCTGCAATGTATCTGGATCTGCACTTATTGTGGGCACTAGTAAAACCACAAGTAGAGAAACCCAAAAGTATGCCATTGTGATTTTGAAGAAGCAGATAGTGGGTTACAACAATATTGAGGTTCTGGCCTCGTATGGTGCTATATATAGATATCCATGCAGAAGCAAATGAGGAATTTGTCAATTTAATTTTGCAATTTCGTAGTCATTTTCATCTCATTCAAAGTTGAGACTATCTGGAAATCAACGAATAGTTCTCTGTCCAATTAAAACATATGAAAATACCAGTGGTTAGCGCAGGGAACAAAATTATCTATAGAAGCATTCTAGAATAAATTTTAGGTCAAGAAATTTTAAGAGACGGTGCACATGCACTCCAAGCTTTATGGTATACATGTTTCGAAATTGAAGCCTTTTCTTGGGCAATTCTTTAGATAACAAGTGTTAAACTTGTTTGAATCTGTGCAGGCTGCATTTGATGTTGACAAAGTCATTTGGTTGACAACAAAAAATGGTTTCAAATTGAACACGCTATTCCAGTCGTCTATTTATTATCACCCTGAAATGAAATTCAACACGCTGACGGCGTCTATAATGACTTTTTTAAAAAGAAAATAAAAAATTAAATTTAATTGATATTTAGGTATGGAAATTAAATATTTTAAACATTATTATTCAGAGATTGCTTGCACCTTCGTTCTTTTAATTAGAGTCAAATGTTCTTTTGTTTTATTTTATTTAAATCACTCGTTGCAATATAATAATTTTCTCCATATCAATTATATGATTTATTTTGAAAAGTTTATAACAGGTGCAAGTATAGCCTCATCTTTTCCACCTTTAGTTACTGTTTTTTATTAAGTGGGTTTTTGACAAGGCCCACACCTTGTTACAAGGCAAGATGATTACCAAAGGGATAACCAACAAAATTAAAGACTAAACAATAAAAAATCAAACCGAGAGGACAACAAAGTTGCAAAGAGATAAAAAACATATAGCATAATGAAAATAGTAGTGCAATCAATCACTAAACATCAACGTTGGTGCCCAACATTGGCCCTAAGAAAATAGTGTGTGTCCCAACTGGTGCTGAGAGGGGAGGGGTGAATCAGCACTTAATCAAATTCTCACAATTTAACTTTTATCTTAAATCTTCATTCATCTAAAATCCAACAATATACTTAAATACTGAAGTAAAATATACAAGCATGAAAAGTTGACAGTGACACTAAGGAGTTATCTCATGGAAACCCAATAGGGAGAAAACCATAGTGTGAGTAGGAACTCATAAAATTTGTACTCTTCTAGAGTACGCCTGGTTAAGAGCCATCCCTGTTAGGAGATTACAACGATACTGTTAAGTGCCACCTGGTTAAGGAATTTTGATCAAGGCCAATTAGTGCCTTTACCCTGTTAAAGGTAGCCTGGTTAGAGGACTTAAAACATCAGTTAAGATGTTACCCGGTTAAGGGATTTATACAATGGGACCTGTTAAAGTCCACCCAGTTAAGAGATTTATGTTGCAGTTGTTAGAAAGCAACAGTTGGATGATCTGCTAAATTAGCTACTGATAGCTTGATCAGATCTCAATATGCATGTCACTCAATACACACCGGTTGTGACTTCTCTGCACAACACCAGTTCCTTTGGCTATTCACTTTGCTAGTCACTTGTCCCTCTGCACTGCACTCTGTCGATCTTCTGCTCTTCGGCTCTGCACTCTGCCTATTCACTATTCTTCGGTTCTGCTCTCAACCGGTTGTCTATCCTTCGGCTCTGCACTTGGCCGGTTCTCTATTAGTCGACTCTGCACTCAGCCGATCTACTTCACATACACACTCAATTGTCCTAACACCACTTAGCACTTCATCTCAATCTATTCTTCACCTTGGATCGTCTTTAGCAAGGTTTACTTGTTTCAAATTTCACGATCAAAACTTTCAGAAAGAGCTCCAGAACTCTTTATACATTTCCTGTCGATGCCTTCAGGCATATCCTCAATCAGAACAATCAAGGATTTCAGAAGATTTCAAATTCAAACTCTCCCGCTCTTTCTCTGCGCGCCTTTCAACAATTCTGCCAAGTGTTCAACCAGTTCTTCCACCGCATCTCCCAAGGATAGAAACTTCTGAGTCAAGTTCAATCAAATAAATGCGAACCAGAGAATCCGCATGTATTCATGCTTGACTGCATGATAACTGAAAGTTAACTTTACCAACAAATGATTTGGCGATAGACACAAGCTTACCAACTCATTCTTTGCCACCGCAACTAAATGGCCGATCACTGCTCTGAGATTTATGGTGATCACCTGTCTTCCTTCTATCATACTGATGTACCGGTATGTAACTACACTTCTTACTTTACCAGTTCATTCTTTGACTATCAGTTTGTTGTGCTACCATCATGTCTCTCCCCTGTTTGCCAGTGAGTTACCGGTTGGCTAGAGCAAACAAGTTTTCTTGCCTGAGTAACCTTTTGTAACTTTACTATCACCAAAGTGACCGATCTTCCTGAATGATAGATCAGTTGACTTAATTTATTTTACCTTAAGCTGAAGTAGCCTTTGATCATTCAATATCAATGTTGTTTTCATCAATATTGCTTACTGAAAAGCAATGCCACTTTACTTTATACTACTTCACTGGTAAGTGTTGGACATCAATGACAAACCTTAGTACATAAACCGGTTTTCTAGATTGACCAGTTTTGTCAACTCCAACAATCCAACAATCTCCCCCTTTGGCATTGATGGTAAGCACTTCAGACTCTGGCTAATAAGATGCATGGTTCTTCATCTCTGCGATGGTAACAATCCAGTCATTCTACGCTAAGTGATGAATATCTCCTCCTGTCACTGATATCTGCCAATGCTCAAATACTCTACCCTAAGTGATGAATATCTCCCCCTGTCACTGATATCTTCCAATGCTCAAATACTCTAAACATATCTCCCCCTTTGACAACAATGCCAAAGATTCCTTGATGGACACTTACAAGATTGCTCCCCCTAACCGGAGTAGTCCACACTCATCAATCTAGTTGTTTGTAAAAAGAAAAACTTTGAAAATCATACTAGATTGATGTAGAACCCTGTTTGCTTACTTTACTGAATGGAGAGGCATAACCTCCAACTTACCTCTGAGATAGTCAAAGGTGTCCTTTAGTGGCTTGATGAATATATCAGCCACTTGCTCTTTTGTTGGTATGTACTCCAAGATCACTTCCTTTTCTTGAACTTTTTCCCTAAGATAGTGATATTTGATGGCTTTATGCTTCATTTTGGAGTGCATCACCGGGTTCTTAGATATGTCAATGGCACTGGTGTTGTCACAATGAATTACTACTGGTCCAGCCTCTTTTTCTTGAATTCCTTCCAGCAGTTGTTTGATCCAAACTCTTTGTGTGTAGTTAATTGCAACAGCTACATACTCAGCCTCGACTGTAGATTGAGATATGTATTTTTGTTTCTTACTTGTCCAGGATACAATTCTTTCTCCGAGAAATAATTCTCCTCCACTGGTGCTCTTCATGTCATCGATATTTTCAACTCAATCTAAATCAATGACGACACTTAGACTAAAATCTCCTTTGTGTGGATACTAGAGACCATACTCATCAGTCCCTTTTAGGTATCTAGATATTCTTTTGACTGCCATCATGTGAGTTTTTTTTGGATTTGCAGAAAATATGGCAACCAAGCCAACATCTTGTGCAATGTTCGGTCTGTTATGTACAACATATTGTAATTTACCAATCATGGACTGGTAAAGTGTCTCATTCACTTCTATAGCCTCATCATATTTAGATAGCTTGCAACCTGTAACCATTGGAGTTCCAACAAGTTTACAATCCTCCATTCCAAAAGTCTTAAGAATTTCTCTTATGTACTTCGTCTGATTGATAAAGTTGCCATTCTTTAACTGAGAGACTTGTAGGCCAATAAAGAACTTAATCTCACCAATCATGGATATCTGAAATTAGTGTTGCATTTATCCTGTAAAGCTCCTGCTCATCTCATCATCTTCCCCAAAGATGATGTCATCCACAAAGATTTCAGCAATTAGGTGTTTTCCTTCAATTCCTCTCTTCAGATACAGGTTACTATTATCACTGGTTCTTTTGAACCCAATGCTTAGCAGATATGAGTGTAACCTCTCATACCAAGCTCTCGGTGCTTGTTTCAGCCCATACAAAGCTTTCTACAACCTGCATACCATATTTCTCCCATATCCAGATGCAAACACTTTTGGTTGCTCTATGTATACCTCTTCCTCTAACCCACCATTTAAGAATGTCGATTTGACATCCATTTGGTATACTTTAAACTTTTTATAAGAAGTATAGGCTAGCAGAATTCTGACCCCTTCCAATCTAGCTACCGGTGCAAAGGTTTCTCCATATTCCAAGCCTTCTTCTTGAGAATAAGGCTTACAGACCAATCTTTCTTTGTTTCTTATTACCTTGCCGGTTTCATCCATCTTATTTCTGAACACCCACTTGGTGCCTATTACATTTTTATTTTCCAGTGTGGGTACTAGGGTCCATGTATCATTTTTCTCTATTTGTTCTATTTCTTCTTCCATTGCTCTAACCCAGCCATCATCTTTCAGAGCCTCCTTTGTTATTTTGGGCTCAAAAAAGGAGAGCATACACTCATTCTCTCTTGCTCTTCTTCTGGTTAGAACTCTTGCGTCCTTGTCACCGATGATGTCTTTTGCAGAGTGATTCTTTCTGACATATTTGGCTAGTACCAGTTCATTCCTTGGAGCTTCTTCTACCGATTGTGTAGGTTCTATTCCAACGGCTTCTTCATTTGCCGCTTTGGCAAGATCTTCTTTTGTAGGTTCCACCGATACATTGTACTTGAACCCTTTATAGTCTTCCGGTTCACTTTTACTGTCCTGTTCATTTTTCTCAGAGTACTCATCTACTCTGACATTTGCACTTTCTACAATCTTACCAATCCTTTTGTTTAGACACCGGTATGCCTTTCTCTTTGTTGAGTAACCTAGGAAGATTCTCTCATCACTCTTGGGATCAAATTTTCCAATGTACTCATTCCTTTTTATATAGCACCTACTTCCAAATACCTTAAAATGACAAACATTAGGTGAATAACCACTTCATAACTCATAAGGAGTTTTGTTTGTCCCCTTCTTTACATGTATCTAGTTTAGAGTGTATATAGCATTGCTTATGGCTTATCTCCAGAAGGTATGTGGGATATCCTTCTGTATCATTAGAGTTCCAACACAATTAATAAGAGTTATGTTTCTTCTTTCAGCAACTCCATTCTGCTGAGGTGTTCTGGGTGCTGAAATTTGTCTCATGATTCCCTATTCCTCGCAGTAGTTCATGAACTCTTGAGAGGTGAACTCTCCTCCTTTGTCTGAGCTTAGGCACTTTAGATTCTTACCGGTTCCTCTTTCTACTCGATCCTTAAACACCTTAAACATGTGAAAGGTTTCTAATTTTTCCTTTAAGAATACAACCCACATCATCCTTGAGAAGTCATCCACAAATAACATAAAATGTTGGTCTCCATAGAAACTCTTGGCTCTCATGGGACCACACAGGTCTGTGTGAACTAAGTCCAACACACTTTCAGATGAGAAAGTTTTACTATTGAAACTGGACCCACTCAACTTTCCTAGTTGACACTCTTTGCACATAGCATTTTTAGGTTTTACAATGTTAGCCATACCTCTGACAGATTTTTCCTTAGTAACTTTAGCTATGTTATCAAAATTAACATGACACAATATTTTGTGCAACAACCAACTGTCTTCTACCTTAGCCGCTAGACAATTACCTATGGTTGTGTCTAGATGGAACAAATTGCCTCTTGACTGTTTACCAATGGTAATCAGACTTCTAGATTTGTCATTTATCTTACATATCCCTTCATTGAACTCTAATTGGTATCCTTTATTGTTAAGTTGTGCAACACTTAACAAGCTATACTTTAATCCTTCTACCCAAAAAACATCATCATAATTTGTCTTATCATTCAGAGCTATAGACCCCTTACCTCTTACTGCACATGGGGCATCATTTTTGAACCTCACTGTTCCTTCATTGCAATCTCTATGCTGAGGAATTTGCTTCTATCACTGGTCATGTGGTGAGTGCAGCCACTGTCTATCACCCATTCTCCACAAGGGTTTGTGCTAGAAATCAAAGCCATATCTCCCTCCTCTGTCTTGTCCTCTTTGACTACCACAAAGGCAATGCCATCGTCATCAAATCTCTCTGACTCTTCATCAGTGACTCCTTCTTTTGCAAGATAACATTCCTTCTTGCTCTTGCCCTTGTAATTTCTGAAATTGTCCTTTTTGTTGGCATTATAACAGACAATGGGAGATTGTTGGCATTTCAATAAGGATATTGAGAAGGTTGTTGATGATTATGGATATAACTGATTAAGGATGATTTACTGTCTTAATATTATTATTTTGTCATTGATGTCAAGATATTGATTTTCTAAATCAGTATGATGTTGCCATATCTTGAGAAGTATGATTTGATGAGTATAAAGGTGTCGGTAAAAGACACAGAAAGAATATGATGAATAAGGGGATGAATAAGTTATTCAATGGGCAACTATTACCAAGTTAGACAATGATGAGATCATGATGTTTAGATTGTTTTGATATCATACATATGTTATTTATTGTAAGGTTAATACTATACTATGTTACCGAGCAAAGAACCTACTCGGTAAACCCTAAGGTTATCGCTATCGGTTAATGAAGACAGAGTGTCTGCCGAGTAAAGTTTAGTATTTACCGAGTTGTAACCGAGCTGTAACAGAATGCATCAAATGGCTACATGCGTTATTTAATGAAGGGAGGTGATGAGCTGGAACTGATTAAATGATTGGTATGTCATGCATAAAGTTTGTTAAAGAATCTATGGAAAAGGAAAATCAGCATGAAGATCTACAGTGCAGATTGAACCGCATACCCTAGCACAAGTTCCAAGAAATGTATGCAAGTTCCAATGAGGGGTAAAACATTTTTCAGATCGAAGAATACATTGAACTTGGTCAAAGTTTGAAGATCTGATGGCTATGATTGATCATGGGAAATGTGATCAAGGAGATTAAGCGGTTGGCAATTGTTTATAAATAGGGAACTATTGATAAACAATGTAATTCCGGCAAGTGTATGCATAGGGATGCTACATAGTAATTACTGAGCACAGAAGCTTGAAGAACTATTTGTATAACAAAGTATAGAGCCCAACAGATGGACAAGATTAGTTCTATGTCTATATTGTATTGAGCAAATAAGAACCTACTTTAGCATTTTAGATGTGAAGTTGCAGATAGATTTTTATTACTGTTATTTTGTAAAGTGACAAAAAATCTCTTAACCGAGTGGACTTAACAGTCTTATTTGTAAAACCCTCTAGCAAGGTGACATTCTGATTGAGTGTTTGAAATCCTTTAACAGGGTCACTTCTAACAAGGTGAAGATCCTAACAGATTTGAGGGAAATCCCTTAACCAGGTCACATCTAGCAATGTGTTTGTAATCTTTAACAGGATTTGCTTTTAACCAAGCATACTCTAGAAGAGTATATTTCTTAGTGGATCCGAAATCCCACAGTGGTTTTTCCCTATTTGGGTTTCCACGTTAAATCTGGTGTTATGAGGTTTATGATGTTTATATGCTTTTGAGTTTGCATGTTTAACAGTTTTGGTTATATCACTGAAGTATATGTTACCGAGGTTGAATCTGATGTTTTTATGGAAGATTAAGTTTGTATGATTCACCCCCCCCTCTCATCTTATCAACTTGGCATCTGTACTTAACATTAAGTATCAGAACTATCACTTTTTGTCTCTGTCATTATCAAGGCATCACAATATGACCTATCTTATTACAGGAGAAGCACTTTAAGGGTAACTTACCTCTGTATTTGCCTTTACCTCTTGGCAATCTTCTTGCTAGTAGAGCTTCAATCTCGTCTTGCTCCTGTTCCTTAGAGAGAAGGTTGTCATTCTCATGAGAATGACCGATTCTGGTAGTAGAGATACTACCGGTTTCTTTCCTTGTCCTTGTGGGTGTATGCACCATGGGTGCTTTGAAGACAACATCAATCTTTGGTACGTTGTTGTCATAATTACTCAATTCAAAAGCAGTCAACTTACCGATCAGTGAGTCAAGAGTTACACTGACTGTTCCCAAGGATCTAAGTTCCTGGATAGCAGAGACCCTTATGGCATATTGTGGTAGCAGATTTCTCAGGATTTTTCAAACCACATCCTCCTTAAGTTTTCCTCCTGCATTCTTGATAGAATTTACTACATCCTTTATTCTCTTGTTGTACTGCTCTATGTTTTCACTTTCCTGCATTCTCATCTCATCATACTTTCCTCTTAGGATGTCTACTTTTCCCTTTTGAACATGAGGATCTCCCCCATAGACTATCTTCATCTTATTCCATATCTGGAAAGTTGTTTTCAAATCTTGCACCTCAACAAATTCATTATCTGAAAGAGTACTAACAATCAGATCCATAGCAGCAGTATTATCTTGCCTTTCCTTTATCTAGTCAGGAGTAAGAATCCTTGAAGGTTCATTGTATTCTATGATCACATGGTTCTAGTAGTGTTCACCAAAGGATCTTAGATACAGTTTCATTCTTCCACACCATAAGATGTAGTTCTCCTTAGAGAACTTAGGGCCCTCCTTATGCATCATCTTGGATATCTCCCTAAGCTGGTTAAGCTTCTTCTGGTTCTAGGGACCTATGCTCTGATACCAATTATTAGTCCCAACTAGTGCTGAGAGGGGAGGGGTGAATAAGCACTTAATCAAATTCTCACAATTAGGAGATTACAAAGACACTGTTAGGTGCTACCCAGTTAAGGGATTTTGATCAAGGCCAATTAGTGCCTTTACCCTATTAAAGGTAGCCTAGTTATAGGACTTAAAACATCAGTTAAGATGTTACCCAGTTAAGGGATTTATACAATGGGACTTGTTAAAGTCCACCCAATTAAGGGATTTATGTTGTAGTTGTTAGAAAGCAACAATGGGATGATCTGCTAAATTAGCTACTGATAACTTGATCAAATCTCAATATGCATGTCACTCAATACACATCGGTTGTGACTTCTCTGCACAAAACCAATTCCTTCAGATATTCACTTTTCCAGTCACTTGTCCCTCTGCACTGCACTCTGTCGATCTTTTGTTCTTTGGCTCTGCACTCTGCCTATTCACTGCTCTTTGGCTCTACTCTTAGTCGGTTGTTTTTCCTTCAGCTCAGCACTCGGTCGGTTCGTTGTTAGTCGACTTTTCACTCAGATGATCTGCTTCACATACACACTCAACTATGCTAACACCACTTAGCACTTCCTCTCAATCTATTCTTCACCTTGGATCGCCTTTAGCAAGGTTTACTTGTTTCAAATTTCACGATCAAAACTTTCAAAAAGAGCTCCAGAACTCTTTATACATTTTCTGTGAACACCTTGAGGCATATCCTCAATTAAATCAATCAAGGATTTTAGAAGATTTCAAATTCAAACTCTCCCACTCTTTCTCTACGTGCCTTTGAACAATTCTACCAAGTGTTCAACCAATTCTACCACCGTATCTCCCAAGGATAGAAACTTCTGAGTCAAGTTTAGTCAAATAAATGCGAACCAGAGAATCCGCATGTAATCATGCTTGATTGCATTATAACTAAAAGTTAACTTTACCAACAAATGATTTGGTGTCGACACAAGCTTACCAACTCATTCTTTGCCACTGCAACTAAATGGTTGATCACTACTCCGAGATTTATGGTGATCGCATGTCATCCTTCTATCATACCGGTGTACCATTATACAACTACAATTCTTACTTTACCGGTTCATTCTTTAACTGTTAGTTTGTTGTGATAGCATCATGTCTCTCCCCTATTTGCCAGTGAGTTACTAGTTGGTTGGAGCAAACAAGTTTTCTTGTCCGAGTCACCTTTTGTAACTTTACCATCACCAAAGTGATCAATCTTCCTGAATGATAGATCGGTTGACTTAATTATTTTACTTTGAGCTGAAGTAACCTTTGATCATTCAATATCAATGTTGTTTTCATTCACTATTGCTTACTGAAAGGAAATGCCACTTTACTTTATACTACTTCACCAGTTAGTGTCTTCACCGGTAAGTGTTGGACATCAATGACAAATCTTAGTACATAAACCGGTTTTCTAGATTGACCGGTTTTGTCAATGACAACAATCCAACAAATAGTCTTTATGTTAAAGATAGTAAGGGATTGTCTTTTTTCCATACTATGAACAGTAGTCCAATAACCATCATTTTTACCTATAGAACATTTCAGAGCACAGGAGGAGACACTTTGAATAGACAAACAAATGTCCCTGATGGGAACCTTATTTTGAGGGCGAAGCCTTACAATTCAAAGATAGAGAGTCAAGAAACATCAAAGGAAAAGGATAAAATCCCAAGTCCCTAGTGGTGAGGGCAACAAAAGTAGCAACCTAAGTGGTTTAACTAGCCAAATCAATAGCAGAAGGAGGCATTGAATCAACGAATAAATTCAACTTGTCATCCAAAGCAATAGGAAATATAGGGAGATGGAAGCAATTAGCATTGTTCCACTAGGTGGGGGAAAAGTGTGAACGAGACCCATGGGAACAAGAGGAAGACAAATGATCCATAGAAAAACATTTTTTTCGGTAGAAAGGGATCACCTCATATTCAATCATCTATGTTTAAGGTTTCTTACCCACCTAAAACATATATCAAGGCCGACAATGCCTTTGAAAGATTATTGTTCATTAGAATACATGCATAGGAGGTGTGGGAGAAGTTTCTAGTATTAGAGTCCGTCTTTAGGAAGTAGCCTAGCATATTGCAAATAACTAGAAATGGAGGGAGAGGTAAGACGACCCAACCCAGACTGGAGAGCCAACCATTGATTCATTTAGAGGGTTAAAGGATGGTCACTAGGGGAAAAGACAAAAGGGTGAGAGCTTCATTTCTAGTCACCCATGGTCCAAACAACTTCATGATCTTCAAAGGAGTCAAAACAAATGAGGAAAAATTCAAGGGCACAAGGGTATATATCAACCTTAGCTGTAATGATAGGGTTCTAATGTATATAAATCTAGGTATGCAAGTTCAATAGCAAGGGCCAAAAATGACTAAACCTACAAACCAATCCTTTCCTCTCGAATTAGGAAATACACTCAAGCACCTCAAGCTACCCAACACTACCTTTAGATAATGTTGTTTTGTAGTATTATAACAAATAATTTTAATGAAACCACACTATTGCTAGCAATGAATTAATCTAGTTTTAGAGTAAACATTTAGAGCCTCTCCTATTTGATACACTTTAAGTTTTAGTTAGATGATTTTGAAATGAAAAGTACTATAAAAATTCAATCATAAGAGAATTTAAAAAAAAATAGCAAGTATATGTAGAATTCATTTTTAATGAGTAACACGAACATTTAGTGTATTCCATTATACTACCATGAATATTCTAATGAAAGTGTAGTTATTATAATTTATAGATATCAAGAGGAGAACAAGAACTTGGTTGGTCACGAGTAGAATTGTGGTAATTTTGGATTCCATTTACCATTGTTGTGGGCATAACAAAACCAAACAATGTGAACCAATTCCTCATCCACCCTAAACAAGTGGACCTGGCAAGATATTATAGAGTACGATTTTTATGGAGTTAAGATTATAGACTTAGGTGAATAAATAGTTATTATTTTACAAATATTGATTGAGAGGAGGATTGTATTGTATCTCATACTATATAAAGGGTCAATCCTCAACCCGATGGGGTTAAATATATCATAAAACAACTAGGAGGAAGATTTTTGAGTCTCTCATATGATACCATCATCAATCCAAAATGTTCATATAGGTACAATATTAATTTCCATAATTAATAAACCTATCTAGATTGTTGGATTCAAATTTCAATCATTCCTTCGTCACTAGTGACAAGTATATCCACCCAAAAAGAAGTAGCTTCCAACATATACCACCTTGTGACCTTAGTGACATTATCATCTATCTCCTTTACAATATAAGCAACACTAGGAATTTATCACCTCTACATTATAAGTCACTACAAGATAACCCATCCAATATAATGATCATATCCATTTTTCCTTAATTGCACATTATGGTAACCACCAACTCAATTTCTTCAATATCACATGTAGGGTAGCCCTTGGCAATCTTTCACCTCAATGATATAAATGGATACTCACTAGTCCTTAAGGTATAGTAATAATATAAAAAATTGATTGTTGGCATGGTCCAAAGACTACCTATAATTACTTTATAACCCTAGAGGCTCACAATTGGACCATCGATCACCTAAAATTAGTAAACATTCCAAGATGAACCATAAACAATATATAATAGTTATATGATTGTAGATAGTCTAAATGTTATGGTTGCAAATACTTTGATAAACGTCTAAGTAAAATTTAAGTATCATTCAAAAAGATGGGAGTGATACTATGTACTATGGTTTTAGAGGGGGTTGAATATTCAGAGGAGGGTGATGATGACAACAGGGAAGCAGATGATGGGGATTTTTCCCTAGATGTGGTAGATGCTAGCCTAGGTCAGGTATTTTTTCCTAGATAGGTGTTTCCCCTACTTTGGTGGGTGCATTTGGTGCCTTCCTTTACTTGACTAGGCATGTTATTTCATGGTTTAGATTGTGGTTGAATAACTTAATGTCATAGATATGGTCCTTTGTTTTGGGGTTTTATTCCTTTGGTGTTTTCTTGTGTGTCTGGTACTTGGGTATTTGAGGGATATAGGATGAGTTGGGTTGGTGGCTAGGCCTATTTTTTTCCATGACAACAAATTCTCATGGGTCCAACTTTTCCTTCATGGGTTGTGCTTTGTTGTGGGTTTCTCATTGCCATCTTGCTCTATAATTTGGTGTGCCCTTCATGTGCCTCTTTGCGGGGTACTATATTTTCTCTAATGTGAAGGGGAGTTGGAGTTATGGTGGGTGGAGAGTGTGGGTTGTTGTTGATTGTACCCTCTTTTGGTGTTGTGGCATTTTCTTGTTGGTAGTAGTTGGATGAATCCTTGTCCACTTTGTTGGCCTTTGTTATGCCTCCTCCCAAAATTTCCCAGGGGCTCTATTCCTCTAATTTGCTCACTTTCTTTGGTGGAGCAACTTTGTTTGGGGAGGTATCCCTATGGAGGATTTGGTGTTGCAATGGGCTTCTCTGCTTTGTATCCTTGGTCCTATGGAGGTGGGCTTCTATGTAGAGTTGGATGGCTTCCTCAGGTGTTTCAGGTCTCTAGTGTGGGGTTCCCTTGTCTTCCTCTCTATGAGATTATCTATTAGTACTCTCATTCTGGTTGGAAAGGATATTGGAAGTGTTGTTTACTTTGCTTCTTGTAGTGACCCTATGGAGGTGGGCCTTGAAGGTTCTTTGACAACTAAAGTTTCTTATGCTAATGGGTGTTTGTGTGGGTTTTATTTGGTCTTAATTAAGGATGACGATGTGATTTTGAAGGTAATTTTCCATGTGTTGTTGGTGGGAGGTTTTTTAATGTGTGTTGAGGGTTGGTTACCATGTAGGTGTTTAACCAAAGAGGGATCTATTCCTTTATTCCAACTATTATGTTGGATTCTTACTTCTATTGGAGGATATTGTCCATTTTGAGGTTTTACTCTTTTTCCCCTTGCTCCCCCCATTAGGTGTTACATTTATTTGGAATGTTTCTCTTAGGACTTTCGATTTGGAGATTGAGGTGGGATCTTCTTGTCTTTGAGTTTATGGTTGGGGTCTCTCCCCCTATGTTCTTACCTTCTAAGACTATGTTTCCAAGTATTTTTCATTAAGGAAAAAATGGGTTTTATAGGGACCCAAAACCACAGAGTTTACAAGAAAGAAAAATATTCAAACAAAGTTCACTAAGAAAGGAAAGCTACATAATAGACAAAAAAGGATAGTAGCAACGAGCTAGAAGTCAGCAAAAAGCCAACACCAGATAAAAAAATCTAACCTAAGGACTTTAAGGTATCAACAATCTCAACTTCAAGGTTATTCATCTTTTGAGACACCTTCTTTATCTCTTGTATCTCTTGAGGAGCAAAATCTGCTTCTCTCTTCAAGTTGGCTCTAGTCCTCTCTAAGGGGCTGAAATCCTCTTTTTGGAATTTTTCTTTGTCAGGTTCCAAGTTGACAAATAGGGTCCCCTTTTGGGTTTTTTCCAGCTTATCCACTAAGGTGCTCATTGTAGTAGTAGAGTTCTTCACAATTTTGTGGCTTTACTTCATGATGTAGTTCATAGATTCTCGGATTTTTCCAATTTCCCCTTCTAAATGCTTTATCTTTTTCTCGTTTTCCTTCTTAATCTCATCCATGGGCTTGACTATTCTTTGAAGGCACTCGACCATCGACATCTTCTCTTCCTCGATCCACAAAACCCCAGCATCATTTTGAGGCTCCCCTTTAGCTTCCATTTCATCCAGCTTACTAGAGTCAACCCTATTCTTTATGTTTAGGTCCTTTATCTCATGAAAAACCACTTAATAATCCTGAAGTCGTTAACCACCCCATTTCTTGCTATTGCTAGTATGTCGTCAAGAAATTCCTAGTCAAGCTTGAAGTAGTGTTCTTTAGATCTGAGATCTCTAGGGAATCTAGGCCTATTTTATTTGTTGGTTTGAGGGTAAGAGGTATGGGATCCATTAGTGGAATCAGTGGCGTTGGAGGAATCCACCGAAGAATCCTCAGAATAAGAAATCAACTTTTTCATGGGGAGGGCTTTCTCTTTGTTTTTAGCTTTTTGAGTAGTTCCAGTGAGGGTTTTCACAAAGGTGACTTTTTTATCTAAAGGCTTGCTCTATGAGGTGTTTTCCGACACACTCTTGGGGGGTGGGGGAGACTCTTCCTCTTCCCATTCTATGTACCATTCAACTTCATCCTCAGACACACTAATATCAATATTATAGCCTTTCAAGGCCGAAGCCGAAATGGGGTTATACGGGGCTGACATATTTTCAAAATACTCATGGATTAACTGAATAAGGCCAACATGCAGGATAGGATTCTCACTAGGTATTTTTGGTGTTTCTTAATACTATGCTCCAAAGAGAAAAACAAGTAGTAAGGAAATGAAATCATCACCTTGTGCTGAAAATGATTGAGGAGGGGAAAGTAGTAGCCGTAGACTCTGGTAAATTTGCCATCCACCATGATGTATTCCATGATAACTCTGAGCACCTCCCTCCATAGTGTCTTTACCTTCCCAAAATCAAAATAACTATTAGAAATTTTCATGAGCGCCTCTGTTTCCTCATCAGTTTTGGGAAATTTTATGACCACTTCATCAGAAAACTTTCTGTCACAAAAGAACTTCACCCCCTCTGTGTAAAGCCCAACAATTTTTTCCAATGAGATTGTCATCTATCTTTACCTTCCTCCCAAAGAGAACCATTCCTTCATCCTTCCAATTTTAGCAAAGTACTCTATAATTTTTAGGTTAGCACCATGGAGCTTCTTAAGGAAAGGACTCAGCCACCCTCTCAATATGCCTCTATACATTCAATTTTTTCTTTTTCTTCTCACAATTGTTTAGCTCAACCCTCTTTTTGCCTCCCCATTTTCTCACAGACTTCTCTTATGTTGGTAGCAGAGAAAATGAATTGTGCAAAGAGCCAACAACAAAACCAAAGCACCCACAATACGTGCCAGCCCTTGCCACCTGTAAAGATAATTAAGCCACCACTACCGTATCAAATGATGACATGGTACCATTATCTACTTTGCTTCATCATAATTAAAAATGACAACTTTCCCAAGAGTGATATCAAAGTCGATTAAGGCTCTAATGTCATCTCTTAGTTCACTATAGGCCTGCCACGTCCATCGGCCCATATGCTTGACCCCTTCATTAGCAAAATAGTCGGCCACCTTATTAAGTTCCCTAAAGGCATGGGAAATTCTAACCTTGTTGAAGTTGGATAAGAGAGATTTAGCTTCTTCTATCCAACTTTTTATTGTCCATGAAGGGGGGATTTGCCTAGAAGGCATTGAATAATGTAATTTTAATCACCTTCAATCTAGATATTTTTTAAGTTCATTTTATTGGTAAGATCAATAACTTGGAAAGCTCCTATGATTGTGAGTGTTTCTACTGATAGATGGCCCATAGTGGGTTGTTTGCGGGTTTTTCATTCAAGAGAAGGTTCAGGGGTACCTTTCAAAACCCCTTGAGTTTGTCTATGCTAGTCCATTCTATGGCTTCTTTGTTTGATTTTATTATGGAATGGCTAGGAACACCTTCTATTTCTAGGTTCCTATGTGCCTCCAAAGTCTTATCTTTGTTTCTTGGTGGCCCTACTAATAAATGGTCATAGAAAGCCTTTCAAAATCTACTATTGGTTGTCTATTCCCTTGGCTAGTTTGATCCTAGCATAAGGGGGTTTGCTAAGAGGATGGTTTGGGGTACTTTATTTAACCCCTTTATCATGATTAGTTGATTAGCCTTTTTGGGTTTTTGTGGTGTTGGTGGTCTCCCTTCTTGTGATCTTCTCCCTTGTGATCTCCTTTGTGGTAGTGTTGTAAAGGTTCAGGTCTTGCCCAATTTTATCTAACTAGAACAATATATAATAGTTAGAAATAAATTATTTTTTGATAATTAAACTACTAGATAGGGCTAGTCCCCTTCATTACATGTAGGAAAAATATACGACACTTTTAAGTCTCAGCTATGAAACCATATTCATTCTACATTCATTCTTCTACAACATCTACTATCTCAAAATACCCTTATATTGTTACAAAACTACCCATAAGAAGGCCCATATTGTTCCATGACATTGAAAGATTAAACTTCTAATCATTATCTAATACTGCCTTCATGTAGTCTTCTCCTTAATTCCAACTTTATCTATTCCAAAACACTACTATCCCTAGAAAGATTCTATACCAAAAAACTCATGCATAGGTAGGAATGCTAGTCTTTCTAACCTTCAGTAGCATCTTCCATTTCTTCATCCTCCACTGGGTCTTCTTCTTCTTTGTAAGTGTCATGATTTTGTAGCTCTAGTCCTTCCATCTCAACAAACTTTGATATCCTTCTCAACACTAGATTAACCACCACCCCTATCTATTTTTGGAGGAGATTTAAGTTTCTTACTATTTTCTACTTATAGTCCCGATATTCCATCTCATCATCCAAGAGAATAATTGGCTATTTTGGAATTTCCTCACCCTTTTTATTGAAATCTTTAGGCAAGGGAATCCTAAAATTCTCACAATTCCTAAGAATTTCCTCTAGTCCACCAAGGAATTGGGTTTTGAAAATGTCCTTACAGATATTTCTATCCATTTCCTTTCTTAGCCCCCAATCCAAATCCAAAGCCCAAAAAATTGATGAGATGTCCATGTTTACTCGATATTTGTGATATGTTGTGATAAATTCCTCAATGAGCATCATTTTGATCGCATAAACTACCTAGGGATGCTCATACTTCATAATGGAATTCAATTTGTTATCTGCTTCCTAAATACTTTCCATTTGCCTCTTCCTAGAAATCAAACGTATTGGGGTCTCCATCAGTCTGGTAGGTTTGGTTTGTCAATGAAGCTCCGTATTTAGAATTATCTAGTCTTCTTAAAACTTCATCACCTTTGTCAATCCTTTCCTAGATTTAATTTGTCTTAAAATCTTCCTTAACTTGACATTATTTTGCATTACTTTATAATGCCAAGTTGTCCTCCTGTGATTTTCCATCATTGTTTGGTTTATCAATTTACGAGGAGTCCTTATTAGGATAATATTTAAACTATAATTTAACTTTTCCATGAAAATAACGCTCACTTCTCTTCATTCAAACATCTTATATGCTTGATAATTAATCATTTTATTGCCTTGGATATATAGTTTTTATATGTCAATCACCTTACTTAGTTGTACCAAAGAAATTTGTAGCCTTCATATTGACTTCATCCAATTTTGAGTTCTTGTTCCATTTACCCTGTTGATCTCCACAAATCTGCTCCTCTCCTTTTTTCTATAGAAGCTTTGTGAATTTTTTTATATTTTCAATCCTCCTCTTGAAGCCAAATCTCTCTGGATGTCTGTCTCCAATAGCATTCTTCTCTCACTAATATCTCAAAAATTTTAGTCTCCAAAATTTTCTCTCTTTCATATTCCTCTATTCCCATTCCTTCCTTAATAATTTTTCCATTAAGATTCTCCAATTCCTTTTCTATGCTCATTTTCTCTTGAAAAATATTTTTAAAATAAACTTTGTTCCATTCCTTCAATTTCATCTTAACATACTTTAATTTACTGTTGAGTTGAAACATCTATGTGTGTTCTTTGTAACTAACCTCCTTCCACCATTTTGAAATGTGACTTTCTAGACTTGGATCTTTGGGCCACATGTTTTCAAACTTAAATGGAATACCAGTGGGATGTGGTTTTGAAACGAAGTCAATTTTACTAGGAAGTGATCAGATCCAATGAGAGGAAGAATAGAGACATCTTAGAACTGCATTAGTTTGTCCCAATTATTGGCCATCATAAACTTGTCTATTCTTTCTGCAATATTGGTAAAGCCTTTCCTCTGGTTGGCCCATGTATAGATACCATTTGTTGCTTGCAAGTCCTTGAGGTGATTTCTATCAATAAAGTCCTGGAAATCATTTTAGACTATTGTTGTTTTGCAAAGTCCCCACTTCTTTTCCAAGTTGTTTCTAGTAGCATTAAGAACTGCTATGACAGAGGCAGGGTTGTTTTCTGCATTCTTAGCAAAGTGTACGAGGGCCTTGGGGAACACAAAACATCACCTATTTTGATATCTGTAGAGAAAATCTTGTTAGTAGTGTCCACAAATCCAACTTTGAGTTTCCCTTCCAAAACGTAAATAATTTCAGAGGCTCATGCATGTGAGTGAGGAGGAAGCACTCCTCCAACTACAATATCTACGCGACCCATTATTAAGCCTAATGTGTTTATGTCAAGGAGAACATCTACTATTGTGGCGATCACACTCATTCCAAATAGACTGTTTGATGTATTTCCCCTAGTGCACAAAATGGATGTAGTAAAGTGCTTTGCAGAAGCTTTGTTGGGGTCAATACAAGGCAGTCCATTCATAAAAAACCGTTGAAGAGGAATTATCTGCTATGCAGAAATCCTGCAATGGGTTTGGATCTGCACTTATTGTGGGCACTAGTAAAATCAAAAGTGGAGAAGCCCAAAAGTATTCCATTGTAATTTTGAAGAAGCAGAGAGTGATTTATGATAAATTTGAGCTTTTAGCCTCATGTTATGCTATATATATAGGGGTAAGTGCAAGGTAATGGGTCACAAATTGGCAAAAGACTGCGCATTGGAAAACACACTCTTAGAAACAGGGGCCCATTTTCAAAAAATGGGGGCCCATTTTTTGCTTCAGACCCACGAGGAAAAAAGTAAGGGGGGCCCGAGGCAAAACTAAACGGGCCCCCATTTTGTTCTCAAATGGGGGCCCACTTGAAAATGAAACGGGGTCCTATTTTTTAAAAACAGGTCCCCATTTTTAAATCTGATTTTACCCTTTTCGGGCACATTTTGTCATTTTTAGCTGCAACTGTAGTGAGAAAAGGAGATAAAAAATGGGCCCTTGTGCTATGGACTCCATTTCAAGCCTCCACCACTATCCCAGGTACATATTTGATCATCCATTTTCACATATTTTAATTTTCTTGTATGTTTTTCCTGTTTTTGAGTATTATTTAAGTTTTTTTTAAAGTAGCCTATAAGTAAATTTGTTTTTACATTTGTAAATTCTTAATTTTGATCTGAAATATTCTTCAATAGTTAACCCTAATCTCTTATCCAAAATCAACAAATTTATAAATCAAAACCAAATCTAGATAGTTAACAAAACAAAATATCAAATTTACAAGATAAAAGATATCTCACAAACATCAAAACCAAAACCAAATCTAAACAAAACCGAAACTAAATGGAAATAAAAACCAAAACCAAATTGAAACCAAACTGAAACTAAATGGATGTCTCAAAACTAAAACCAAAATGAAATATCATGGCATGTGTCATGGCATAATAGGTCCTGGCATAATAGGACCTATTATGCCATGACATGGCATAATAAGTCCTGGCATAATAGGACCTATGATATCATGTCATGACATAATATGACATATCATGTCATCATGACATAATATGTCCTATTATACCATGATATGACATAATAAAGTCAAACTATGACTTCTCAATTGTGTCGAATAAAGAAAATTAACTATATGCTATTGAGCATAGATAATGTTAACTAACGTATGGCTAATCATGTCTATTAAAGATTATGAAAGAGACGCTAGTGTATGAGTTATCATAAAGTTTCTATCTTAATCTCAATAGTTTTTTTCCTTTTTTTCTTTCACTTTATAATGATTATCAACTTGTTTGACCAAGTGCTCTTCCTCTATGTTAAAAGTCCCAACATTGTAACTTTATTCACCCTAATGGTGTGAACTCAACATTAACACATATATTCTTACAAATGGAAGTGGTGGGCTACCAAGGTCAAGGTCATCCATAGCTCTAAATGTAAACCCCAAGGGTCCTCATTCATGATGACCCTACTTAGATATTCCATTTGGTAAATCAAAGGCTTTGTAGTTTATACATAAATATTAGAGGGATTTAATTCTCTCCTCTTGTATAATATCTCTAATTTCTTAATGAGACCTTCAAAACATGAATATTCATTAAGAATTAGCCATTGACATGGTCAAATTATTATAGATTTTATACCATCATATGGCATAACAAAGTCAAACTATGACCTCTCAATTGTGTCGAATAAATAAAATGAACTATATGCTATTGAGCATAGATAATGTTAACTAACGTATGGGTAATCATGTCTATTAAATATCATGAAAGAGACACTAGTGTATGAGTTATCATAAAGTTTCTATCTTAATCTCAATAGTTTTTTTCCTTTTTTCCTTTCACTTTATAATGATTATCAACTTGTTTGACCAAGTTCTCTTCCTCTATGTTAGAAGTCCCAACATTGTAACTTTATTCACCCTAATGGTGTGAACTCAACATTAACACATATATTCTTACACATGGAAGTGGTGGGCTACCAAGGTCAAGGTCATTCATAGCTCTAAATGTAAACCCCAAGGGTCCTCATTCATGATGACCCTACTTAGATATTCCATTTGGTAAATCAAAGGCTTCGTAGTTTATACACAAATATTAGAGGGATTGAATTCTCTCCTCTTGTATAATATCTCTAATTTCTTAATGAGACCTTCAAAACATGAATATTCATTAAGAATTAGCCATTGACATAGTCAAATTATTATAGATTTGATATCTATTTTTCTATTATTCCATGACATGACATAATAGGACCAATTATGGACCTATTATGGCATGTCATGGCATAATAGGACATATTATGCCATCATGTCATATTAAGGCATTGCATGGCATGATAAGAATATAGTAGGTCCTATTATGCCATGACATGGCATAATAGGACACATTATACCATGATGGATAATTATGTTCCTATTATGCCATGTCATGGTATGATAGGACCAACTATGGACCTATTATCAATGGCATGGCATAATAGGACACATTAATTATGTCATGATGGCATAATATGTCCTATAATGCCATGACATTGCATAATAGGTCCATAGTTGGTCTTGTCATACCATGACATGGCATAATAGGACCTATTATGCCATCATGGCATAAAGATCCTATTATGGTCCTATTATGTCATGTCATGGTATGATAGGACCAATTATGAACCTATTATGTCATTATCAAAAATTTTGCATGTTGCACTATGTTGTCTGAAAAATGTAATCTTGACATCAAAAACCATACTAGAACTATCAAGATCTTTCCATTAAGATATGTTAGTTTTCTCACCATCTACATGCAAGATAGTCAATGGATTCATGAAATCCATAGTGAAAACTACTGAGACATCAAGAGACTTTACTTGTAGTAAGATTTGATCCACTATAGTAAATTTCAAATTAAATTTGAATCTTTCAATTGAATTTGTGATACTTGGGTTAAATGTTTCCAGTAATTATTTTTTTAGGTATTGGGCCTTTCAACCAATAAAAGAAAAATTTTAACCACTTCTAGCAAGCCACCATTCCCATTCCTTAAATCACATATGTACCAAAATTGTTCTTAATCCTCATTAGGCAATACAAAAGTTACCACTATTAGTTATTGGTACCTTTCTAGTGCCTTGGATCATTTTTAGGTGATCATGTGGCCTTTTGGGCTATTCTAGTGGGCTGTGGGAAGTCAAAAAAATAGGCAAGATGTTTTAAATTTCATGGATTAGACAAAATCCATAATTAAAACCATAATTTGAGCTACTGGACATTGGTGTAACTAAAAATTCATTTTAGAAGAGGGAAATCCAAATGTATAACCTTAAGTAATTAACATTACTCTTCAAATTTTAGATATCAAAGTTTAGGTTTGATTCATACCTAGTGCCATTTCAAAGGAAATTATAATTCTCAAACTTTGATGGGAAATATTTAGCAAGTTATTAGGTGAAAACATTTAGAAGGAATCAAGGAAAGAGAAATAAGGTGGGGGGATGGATAGAAGTTTGACTTAAAAAAATAATGAAAGAATCAATAGAACTAGTGAATTAAGCATAACTTGAATAAGTGTTAGATGAAGACAAGTTTCATAACTCCAAAAAGAAGCAAGGATGACAATTTTTAGAAGGTGGTTTATTGAAATTACAAGGATGATAAGGAACAAGTAGCCGTAAAGGTCCTATTATGCCATCTCATGATATGATAGGACCAATTATGGACACATTATGCCATGTCATGGCATAATAGGACACATTATGCCATGACATTTCATAATAGGTCCATAGTTGGTCCTATTATATCATGTCATGGCATAATAGGACCTATTATGCCATGAAATGGCACAATAGGATCATTTATGTCATGTCATGGCATAAAGGTCCTATTATGGTCCTATTATGCCATGTCATGGTATGATAGGACCAATTATGGACCTATTATGCTATGTCATGGCATAATAGGACCTATTATATCATGCCATGGCATAATAGGACCTATTATATCATGTCATGGCATAATAGGACCTATTATGCAATGACGGCATAATAAGTCCTATTATGCCATGACATTGCATAATAGTCCACCTATTATGCCATCATGGCATAATAGGTCCATAATAGGACCTATTAAGCCATGACATGACACGATTTTCTCAAATTGCCAACTTCATCATCTAATTCATCTCCAACACTGAAGTACTAATTCAACATGTTTACTTAGTAAATGACCACTTACAGAGGTTACCATCTAATATATTAGTACTATTCCAACACAAAGTACTAATTCAACATGTTTACCAGAATTGTGACTAATTATTTATTATATATTACTTTATATATGTTGATCTTATTTTACTTATTTTACAAGTTCATGTATGGAATATTTTATATTACTTTTAATAGTTGATGCATTTTACAAGAAATGAATGCATTAAATTGAATATATAATAGATTTATGAAGTTTCAATGAAATTTTTTATTAAGTTTTGTGTGCAAATTTTATATTTAAAGATTCAATAGATGTACATGTATATTTTTTTAAGTTCAATATTATATTATATTTCATGTGTATCTCATTCAATAACATAGAAATGTTATTATTTATAAATGCTTTTTTAAAAACTAAAATAGATTCTTCTTTGACATAGAGTTGTATATAATTTGTGTATATCTTTATATATGCAGGAGCTCTTTGTTATGATGGATGTGTTTGACATAGATAAATTGTTAGGTGAAAATCTCTCACCGCAACCCCCTCCTCCTCCACCTCCACCTCCACCTCCACCTCCACCTCCACCTCCACCCCCTAGATTAGATGAAATTTGTTTAAGAGAAAGAATTAATGAAAAGCTACAAGTTATTGAACAAAATATTACTTCAATCCAAAATGAGCCAATCACCCCCCCCCCCCCCCCCACCCCCCACCATCTTCTAGAGTTTGCAAAATCAATGCAAACTGTTGTCGAGTCAGTTAGATCAGTTGATTCTCAATTAGATCAATTTCATAGACGACAACGAGAGTTGGGTGATTTTTATGTTGATGGATTAACTTATAGGTAGATTACTGATCTTTAAACAACCAAACCTCATTTATGTCCATATTTTACTAACCCAAAAACAAAAGAACCAATCCAACCTACCTAGAAAAATAATTTCAATTTGGTGGTGTGATCATCCAAAAATGGCTGGACACTTTTGGGATAGATGGTGGATGGTTTTTGATTATCCACCACATCGTAATTATGAGGTCACTTTATATTTTTTGAAAAAATTATACTGTGAGTTTGTATTGCACAAAAAACTAAATTATTTTGATATTAGGTCATTCCAGGGTGTTGGTGGTGGAATGCCACAACATAGATTAGGGGCACGCACTAATAATCCCCTACCAGATCCACCCATGGTTCCACCTATTGCTCCATTGATTCCTATAGATGTGCAGAATACATCATTCATTTCAACATTAGATGCTTTGTTTTCCCTCACAGGTAACCTGAGTGAGCAAGCTGAACACATGGAATCCACTCCTCGATCTATGCCACATATGTGTATGAGTTGTCATCAGATGTGTGTAGGTCCTACTACTGATCCAGGATCCACTTCAGTTGCAGTTGAGCATGATACAACAGATGATACTATGATGATAACATGTATGGATTTTCTTTGCTCTGATGATCGTCTTGAGTAGGTATAGATATATATACATGTACATGTCAATATATAAATTAAGTGCATGTCATTTTTTTATACAATCTAATACTTCATTAAATAAATTTGGTTTATGTAGATAAGGACTACACCAAATGTTCGAGTCAATATTGCATCTACTCCTACACAACTTGGCACACCTTTTGGGGTATATTATCAATTTGTATTTAGACATTTTACTAGCTTTTTAAGTTAATATGTTATCATCATATACTATATAAATTTTCATGTTGATACATTAAATGCTTCTTTCTCCAGGGTTCAAGTCATGAGGGACCCTCTACATCACATCAAGAAGAGGGTGTGACAATTGTGACACCATCTATTGTATGTATCTTAGAATTCAAAACTTAAATATGTTCTTACAACATTGTAACTTAAACTGAAATTATTTAATACACATATATATTTTTGATAAATATGATTTCATTAAATGCATGTTTGCAGGTGGACAGTACTATTAGGATAGGTTATCCTCATCATTTTTATCATATCCAAATTGAACGGCCAACGACATCCTTTGTTGTCTTCATACGTAATACTTAATTTTCCCGTATTTTGACTCTTAATTTGAGATTTAATTGGACACTTTGAATTTGACCTTGTAGAGGACTTAGCTAGCACTACATTTGACATTGATTTCAATGTACATAAACGTCAAGGTGCACAAGATACTGCTAGAGGAGATTAGCAACCTTATGTATGATATTTTATTATATGATTATTTAATCAAATTATAAATATTCATTTTTATTTAATAAAGAAATAAACACATGTTTGTTATATCATGTTTCTTATCTTGTATACAGGATGGCACAACTCCTGAGAATATAGTACATGTAGAACAAGTTACTAGAGTTGATGTGTACACGCATACAGTAAGTTTGTAACCTAATTTATGAATTCCAACTGTATTTGATAAATGATTATCTTTTAATAGTTAATCAAGCATTTTAATATTATTTTTTCCCTGTACAACATGAGATGGGTCGATTTGGTCCACGTCCCGGGGAGAAGAGACCACGAGATGTTATTGATGATAGCACTTAGATTTTACTATTTATTTGGCTCTGATATGATGTACATGTACTATTTTATATGATATGTACTTTCTTATGGACTTTACACATTTGTTTACACATGTACTTATTTTTAGCATTGTATATATTGTCTTGGACTTGCACATACTTTATATATATGGATAGTTGCATAATAGGATTAGATCATATATATTGTTTGGACTACATATATATATGCACATTAGATATTATGTGGAGTTCATCATGTTACCATCCCGATATATATGGATTAGATATTATATGGATTATGTGGACTTGAAATTTTATTTATGGAACTTGTGCTTAAATAACTTTATATGGATTATGTGGACTTCAAATTTTATTTTTGGAATTTTATTTAAATAACTTGTGATTAGATAAAATAAAGGTGTACATCATGAACTAACAATGATGATAAGACCAAAGTATCAAAACATATCTTATAATTATAACATATTTTAAACTAAATTAAAAAGTATTAATCATCATAGATACGCAAAATATATAATCGAATATATAATTACCATTACAATAATAATGATGATAAGAGAAAATTATGAAAACATAGGTTTAAATATATAATTACCATTTCAATAACAATGATGATAAGAGGAAAGTGTAAGGAACAAAGTAGGTGGTATGGTGGGGTCCAACAAGTAGAACCAATGTGCTATGTATGAAATTAAATTTACCCCATAGAATATATAATATATTGAATAGAACTTGATTAAAACATAATTATCTCATTCATAAATTTGACCAATAGTCTCGCATTTATGTATATTACAGAAAGTGTAATCAAGCAGACCTATCTAAAATCTTTGACTTCATCTCCTAAGGGACCTGCAAAAAATACATATTGTATAAAATACACAATCATAATTCAACATTGAAGTGCAAGAATATTACTTTACTCAAGTAAAGTTTAAAAATTTAACCTTAAACATATTTGTAAATGCATAAATAATAGTATTCATTGATGCCATGTACATGTGGAAGACCCAAAATAAAATAAAAAATAGTCTATTTAAATTATAATAATAAGGATATATCTCTCAAAATACAACATAAAGTATGCACAAACAGTAGTAGTCATTGAGGCCAAGTCTACTCTGAGAGACCTGGAAAACAAAATACATATGATTAGCTTTTATAATGAGGATGCATTCAATTTAAAATACAACATAAAGCATACATCATGACTCTTAAAAGGGAGTTGCCTTAAGGGTACAAAAATTTAACTTGTAATTATTCAAAATGAAACTTAAAGTATGCACATAAACTTGGTTTTCATTGATGCCTTCTACTTGTGGTAGACCTGAAACAAAATTACTAGATTAGATTTTACAATTAGGATGCATGATTTAAAATGCTATATAAAATATACATCATGAATTTTAAAAGGGAGGTGGTGGTGCAGGAGCACCCTTCTAAGGTCTTCCTCCATTTGGATTTTGTTGGGATTTTGCTTCTTTAAGAAGCCCTGTAAATGTAATAAGAGCCAAGAGCTCATTGGTCTTGTTTAGGTCCTAGTTTAGGTCCTAGGTTCACAAGACTAGGTTGAGTTTTCTTTTGGAGTAGAGGGTATGTGTGCCCATTGATGAGTTTGGGGTCCTCTTAGCATGGTTTTCTCCATAGGATAGCCCAATGTAGGCCTAAAAGTCAAGAAAAGCAACATTACAAAAGTTGCAAAAAGTTGCATGACAACTTTTCAAAGTTGTCATGCAAGTTTTCCACCTAATAGGTCATAACCTTAGCTTGGCATGGATAACCCTAACCTTGGCACAAAAACTAAGGCAAAGACATTATATATTGTTGCAAACCCTAAAATGAGGGGTTGGATGTCAGATTGTATGGCCAAAGGGTAAAGACCTTGACTGTGACTAGGTTTTTGTTGCTAGTTGGCACAAATGGAGCATTGAAAGATTGACAATGGATTGTTTTGCAGACTAAATTGTGTTGAGAGTCTTGTATTGTGTTTATACTTTCATTTTGAGCATTTAGGTTAGGTTTATTGTGCAAGTTTTGGTGTGTTTGTAAATACTTTGCAAATTTCTTCTTTACTGTCCAGTTTTGGACTGTTTTGTGTAAATGGGTTGACAACTCCTATCCCCATTGTGGAAACACCATGAAACCATGGGGAATAGGAGTGAAGACCCTGTACAATACCTCAAAGGAAGAAGGGCCCTTAAAGATGTAGGAAATCCTTTCAAAGACCCACTCCTAGGCGAGACTAGACTGTACCCGGTTGGGAAGGGTTAAGGTTGCAGAGGTCCATGAGAACAAGGAAGGACAAGGAAGGAGGCACCCTTTGGAGGAGTTGTAGAGAGGTGTGTGGAGAATCATTGGTGAGAAGGAGGATCTTCCACCAATATAGAAAAGGTGGTGAAGATAGAAAACCATCACTGTGACCCTGGCAGGCCTAAAAACCCTCATAAAAACCCTCAAAAACCCCTAAATTCACCTAGGGCAGTGTACAGAAACTTGGAGGTCCAAAACTAGGAAAATATTTGAGCCTTTGCCAAATGAATAGTAGTCCCTTTGGGAAGTTTCACAGGTTTTGGCATCATTTGCAAGAGGGAGCCCTAAAAGTCCAGAATGGAGGCCTAATTGGGCACATTCCTTATAGCCCTATTTTGTAGGAAAGAAGCAAAATAGTGAGATTGGTAACAAATAGGAAGGTCAAAACCTCTTGTGGGCACATGAATGGATGGAGAACTATGTCAAAGACCTAACCTATCCTTTTTAGGACCTGAGAAGATGTAGGAAGAGTTAAGCCCTTATTAGCCTATGTGATGGTTTTTGAAGCTTGTGAGTAGGTGAGACCTTAGGAGAAGCATCACATGTTGTTGGTGGATTGATTGGGCAAGGTCAGGGGATTCCACAAGAAAGGGAAGTCCTAGAGACCCTAGGGTGTGGTTGGAACACCTGGTGATCCAAGGAGAGGATCAAAGAGCATAGACTAGGCTATTCTATCCCATACCCATTCCCATCAGATTGGTATCAGAGCAAAGTTAAAGATTTGGTGGACCGTGATATTCTAGTGAATCAGTAGGGGAGAGCATAATGGTCACTAATGCAGAGCTGGCTAGGGAGGTAGAAGAAAAAAAGGAGAAAAACAGACTCCTTGAAGATGCTATGAGTGAGATAAGGAACAAGCTACAAGAAGTGGTTGATTAGAGAGCACAAGAACTCTAGGGTGCGGACACTAGTGACAGAGGAAAGAAATCTATTGATCTAGATGACATCATACCTGAACCAGACCCCTTAATCAATGAAGAACCTTTTGTAAAGGCCATCAAGGCTTTGAATACAAAATCTTTTGAAGGATTGCCACATTTCAGTGGAAGGATGGACATTGACACTGTCATGGAATGGATTGAGGGTATGGAGAACCACTTTGAGTGTGAAGGGGTGACAAAAGCTCAAAAGGTTAAGGTTTCCAAATCAAGACTAAGGGGGGCAGCCTTGACATGGTGGAAGTACTTGCAAGAGGAGAGAATTAGCATGGGAAAGCTACCTATTGCAAATTGGAAGGCCATGGTGAGTAAGATCAAGGAGAACTACTTGCCAGAGGATTATGAAGTCCAACTTCATAAGAAGAGATAGGGATTGAAGTAGAAAACCTTGATGTGGCCTCCTACACAGAGGAGTTTCAAAAGCTTTGTCTTAGATACAAAGTCCAAGAAGAGGAATCCATCAAGGTGGCTAGGTATCTAAGTGGCCTAAAGTGGAACATCCAAGAGGAGATAAGCTTATGGACTCCTACCACTGTCCAAAAGTGTCATCAGCTTGTTGCTAAGGTGGAAGAAAGGAACAAAAGGAAGGGAAACTCCAACCACAGGGGTAGAGGCAGAGGTAGAGATCAAATGAATCACCGAGATGGTTACCAAAGCAAGGCAAGTGAGCAAAGGAATCAAGGAGAGTCCAAGTTGACTGAGTATAACAGTGAAACCACTCTTAAAGGAGGCCATTCTCAAGGAAGAGGTGCATAAGGGGGCCCAAATAGGAGCAGAGGTACTGGCAGGGGTAATTCCTACTTTGCAACCATGAAATGCTACAATTGTGGTCAATTGGGACACCTGGCCTATAGATGCCCTGACAAGCCTACCTCATCAAACAGTGGAAAGAGGGTTGCTTATGCCCATGAAGACACATCAAGCAGAAAAACACCTAAGTTGGACCATATTGAATCAGAGATTGGAGAAAATCTGATGTTCAATAGAGTCTTGATAAGACAGCCGGTTAAGGATGAACCTAAGCATAGGAGAGCATTGTTTAGGGTGAGATGCAAAATCCTTGGTAAGGTTTGCAAGGTGATAGTTGATTCAAGGTCAACTGATAACATCATATTAGATGAGACAGCCAAGAAGTTGAAACTCACAAAGATACCCCACAATAGCCCTTACAAGGTGACATGGTTGAATCAAGGACAGAGTGTGCTTGTCAATGAACAGACTTGGGTAGAGTTCTCTATTGGAGGATACAAGGATAAGATCCTTTGTGATGTGTTACCCATGGATGTTTGTCATCTACTGCTAGGTAGACTCTAGAAATTTGATAGGAAGAAGATCTATGATGGAGAGGAGAACTCCATTTCCTTCAAGAAGGACATCAGAACCTATAAGATTCAGTCTCTGACAGAGAATGATGAGGGAACCTCAAAAACACCTAGTGTCTTACTTAATACTGGTAAATAGTTCTTACACCTACTACATGAAGAGGAGATAGTGGAATGTGCCATCTTTGTGAAGCCAAAGGAGGAGGAAGATAAGTTCTAGATAGAGGTACCTAAGGAGGTAAAACAAATGTTGCAAGAGTATAAAGACATAGTGAGTGATGGAGCACCTACAACACTTCCACCAAGAAGGTCTATAAGCCATCAAATAGACTTTGTCCCCGGTGCATCCTTGCCCAATAAAGCAGCATATAAGCTCACACCTGATCAAAAACAAGGAGGTGGCAAGGCAAGTGCACGAGTTGTTGGATCAAGGACTAATCAAGAAGAGCATCAGCCCATGTGCAGTCTCGGTAGTACTAGCAACAAAGAAGGGAGGCAAGTGGAGACTTTGCACTGATTCAAGGGAAATCAATAGGATCACCATAAGGTACAGATTTCCTATTCCTAGAATAGAGTATTTGATGGACTGTTTAGGAGGTGCCATGTATTTTACTAAGTTGGACCTTAAAAGTGGTTATCATCAGATTAGGATAAAGGAGGGTGATGAGTGTGTAAAGCGGAAAAATCAAACCCTAGTCGTTCTCCCCTCCCCAACTCCGAGGAGAGAGAAGGGAGAGTCACTAGGGTTGATGGTTTTCACTTAGGGGAGACTTTACATTCAAAAGAGGGGTTGAAGCCCACAAGATCCAATCCCACGCAATGCAAGATTGGATTCTATATGAGTTTCAAGGGTTAAGACATCAAGGATACCCTCTTTTGTAAAGAAATGTAGATAGAAAGATTGAACTAGGAATGCATGTAAAGTGGGAAATATTCGCTTATAAACAGAGATAGGGTTATGATATGAAGCTGCAGACCTGGAATTAGCAGTAAAATGATGAGACGATGCTGTTCTGCAAATTTGAGCGAAAGTTGATGGGACGATGGCGCCCGGCGTGCACACGGTCCTCCGAAAAATCTGCGAAACGAAGGGGGATCTGTTCGTCTCTGCACAAGGATTCCAGATCTTCAATTACAGCCGCGTACCTGCAACCTACACACAGAAAAGAGAGGATGATTGGGGGGTTAGGGATGAGGGGTTTACCCTTAGGTCAAACCCCGGTTTTGGAATTAACCAAGAAATGAGAATGTTGTAAATGTAAATGTTTGTAATGTAAACAAGTACTGATACCTTGTTGTAAGAATGTTTGTATTCTTACATGCGAAGGTGTAATGTATGTAGTATGTAATGTGTTGTAAGTGGTATGTGATCTCCTCTTCAATGGTTGAATCCTTGTCTTGAATGCAACACTTAGCCTTGAATGGAGATTTAGAATGCTCAATTGCTTGAAGGAAATGCCTGAATGCTTGAATGCTTGAATGTTTGAATGTTTCAATAACGCTTTCGCGCCTTGCTCACATATGTCCTCCTCTTTCTCTCCCTTTCTAGGAGAGGAAAAGTAGTTTATATACTTGCCAATTAGGGTTAAAAGACTGATTTTCCCAACCTTGGGCCGACCAGGAAGTACTATTTTCCAAATTGCAAACATAAAGACCCGAAGCCCCATAGGAGACCGGGCCCAAAATAGGGCCAGGGACCAGGGCGCTGGGCGTCATGGTCCTGGGGGACCAGGGCGCTGGGCGCCCTAGTCCTGAAGGACCAGGGCACTGGGCGCCATGGTCCCACCTCCAGGGACAACGGGGTGCAAGGAGGATCAGGCCAGGGTGCTGAGAAATGCAGTTTTTGATGTCATGAACAAGTTTCGAGGTCTCCATTCAGGTTCCGTGTTGCATCACCATCGTGAAGACCCAAATGTAGTCGAAATTGCAAGTGTCGCAATTTTAGGACGCTACATTTAGCCCCCACTTTAGCGGGAGTATAAGCGTGTGCCAATACTTCCGGTAAAGTACAAGGAAACAACATTGAAAAACTTTCACCATGTCAAGGAGGCAAGATACACCAAGCCCCCAGTGGACTAAGGATCTTACGACTTCGATTGACAAAGTAAAAGGGAAGATCATGAGGGAGAACCATGACTGTCAGTAGTAAGGTTCCCTCACTATGAGTCATGCAAGAAAGATATCAAAAATTTTCAAGGCAAAGCTACATTTGTCAAGAAATTTTCAAGTATCTTGAAAAGATATGAACGGGATGTATGCCCCCCTACGTTAAAGCGATCGCACATGCCTCATCGGGGGTGATTGCTTTAAGGTAATGATACATATAAGAAATGAGAAGGGAAAGGAGCACGTTATCACAAGGATTTAGCCCCCAAGTGTGAGATAAGCCCAAGGATAATAGACACAAAACACAAAGCACAAGGTGACTTCGCTTTCCTTGGGGTCAGTATGCTGTATGATAATTCATGTATATCATATGTATGTATTCATAATTTTTCTTCATTCCCCAATCAAGGAAGGTCACCTAGAAGAAGGGAACACATGTGTCTTTTGAGTCAACATGAGAGAGACCAAAAGAGATCTCAATGCTTTGTATCGTCCTCAAGTAGACAACACTAAGGACAAAAAATGGAAGAATGAGAATAACACATAGAAGAAGTAACAAAAGAGAGGGGGAGAGAATCTGCTATGCAAATGAAACTAGTCTAGCACGTCATCTACCCCCCGATCTTGCTGATCAGTATTTCGGGAAGGTAGGAAATATGCTAGAGGAGGAACATCCAACATAGCAGATGGAGCTATCACAAGATCCAAACAAGGGCTATGTTCATATCCCAAGCCACAGTGTTCTTGTCTAGGAGCTAGGATAAGTGCTTTAGAAAATTCGTTAGATAAATGGTTATCAACATCAACATATTCATATTCACTATCAGAATGAACAGGAGTAACATTTGCATCATGAATAACATTTTCATCTATATCATCATCAAGATTTATGAAAATAGGATCTTTAACTCGCACAGGATCAAGACCATCATGCATCTTATGTTTAGGAGATTTTGGCTCAATTTTCGGCTAAGGAGAAAATGGAATAATACTGGCTGAAGGTGTTTTTGGGGATTGCAAAGTTTGAGAAGCAACTGCCTGAGCTCTAAGATGACACTTTCGTCGGCGTTCACGTGCAGAACGATTTCGTCTAGTCTTAGTAGGAAGATTAGGAGATTGAGGAGGAGGAATGTTCTCATCCTTATCACTTGGGTGTTTAGGTTGTGGTCTCTTAGGTTGAACAATAGGAGAAGAGGAAGGTCTCTTCTCTCCATAAGAGGAAGGAGGAGGAACTGCTCCATACAAAGGAGGAATATTTGGTTTAGGAAGGAGACCAAGTCCATCATGACGAGGAGGTATAGGTCTACTTTTAGGAAGTTTATTAGATATAGGCATAGTCACATCCATAGGAATGGGTTGGGAATCTTCTTGAGGAAAGACATTAGTTTTATCTTTCAAAGGAAGAACTTCCTTCTCAAGAATGATAGGAATGTCAAGTTTGGGTGTTCTAGGTTCACTTAGAGATAGGATCATATCTTTTTTCCACTTTTGATAAGATTTGAAAAGATGATCACTTCGCGGAGGAAGAGATTGAAATTGTTTAGGCCAAAAGTAATCAATAGGAACGCTAGAAGTTCTTTCAGCTGGTTTAAAGAGACTATGATTGACAGTAACAACTTCACCATTATGGGGAAATTTCAAGCACTTGTGAATAGGAGAAGCAATAGCTTTCATGGAAGATAGCCAAGGATAGCCTAGCTTCACACGAAATTGTTCAGACGATGGAATAATAGCAAAACTCACATCAAGAGATTTGTTATGGACCTCAATAGGTAATGTAATAGAACCAATTGTAGGAGAAGAAAATGCATCAAATAGTTTCACAACCACATTTGTTTCATCATAGATCACTTGATTCATTGCAAAGTAAAAAGAAATTCTTCAGTAATGATATTAATCATGCAAGAAGGATCAATAAGCACTCCACGGCAAGGTGTATTCTTGACTTTTGCAACTATATATAAAGGACCATTAGGTGCCCTGATAGTTTCACTGGAATCAAATGTGATGGAAGGTTCTTTAGGGATTTTCTGCTGTTCCACAAAGTTAATCACATTCGGAGTCATAGACACGAGATCATCAGGTGAGACAGAGGAATCATTAGTCTCAACCACATTAGAGGTATGAGAAGGTAATGGATCAGTAAAAATCTTAAGATTTTGGTTAGGAGGAGCTACAGATGTGTTGCCTTTATCATTCACACTAGAAACAGAGATAGTATTATTATCAATCAAATCTTGAATTTTACCCTTTAAAGCAAAACATTTTTCAGTATCATGCCCAGGATGACGATGAAATTGACAAAAAGATTTGTTATCAAAATAGGGCGAATTAATCTTTGCAGGATCTATTTGCCTTATAGGAGGAAGGGTAAGCACATTTTGTTCCAATAACTTGTTCATAATACTATGCAATGATTCATTCAAAGGAGTAAACTTTCTTTCTTTCCTGAAAAACTTAGAAATGGGAGGCACACCTGATGCTGCATTCACATTGTTGTTGATGATGTTTTCATTGAATTTAATGGACTCTCTGTTCGGTTTAAACTTCCCAAATGGTTGTTGACTACTATCACCCTTATCACTCGGAGTCATAGGATTTGCTTGTTCCATTTGACTCACAGTCAGTTGATAATTGTAAAGAGTTGCACACAACTATTGGAAAGAAGTAAACTCAGAAAACATGAGTTTTTCTCTAATATCTTTTTGTAAATTAGAAATAAAGATTATTTGAATATTATTGTTAGGCACTGGAAAGGAAATTTGAGCATACAAATGCTTATATCTACCAATGAAATCAGTCACTTTTTCTTTAACACCTTGTTTACAATGCATTAAATCAATCAAAGTAACTTTAGGACTTATATTGTTTTGAAATTGTTGAATGAAAGCATTTGCAAGTTGTTCGAAAGAAGTAATAGAATAGGAAGGCAACGAGCAATACCATTGTAGGGCTTTATCTCTTAATGTTCTAGTAAACAGTTTTGCAAGCAACCTTTGGTCATAAGCAAAATCGGTACATATTGTTTGAAAGGTCTTAACATGTGTTAGAGGATCACCCTTACCATTATAAAGCTCCAAATGCAGAATTTCAACATGTTTAGGGGGAATAGCTCGGACAATGTCAAGAGAAAGTGGGCTCGCAACATCAAATGTGGGCACACTAAACTTAGATTGATTCATAGAGGCAATTTGTTGCTGTAAAGAAGAGATAGTTTGTGCAAGATTGTTAATGGTCGCTTTAGTCGACGAGTTCATATTAGATGTGTTAGATTGTGATGGAGGTGTTATGTTATTGAAAGAAGGTAGAGAGAAAGGTGATGGGACACTATGATAGTTAGTCATAGGAGATGATTGGACATGAGGAACACTACAAGGAGGAATGGAATGATTAAACGAATTGCCCCCTTGCGTCATGTTCATTTGTGGTGATATAATAGGGACACTCATTGAAGGAATGAATGAAGAAGTCAGATTGAATGAAGGAAGAGGGTTGATTGAAGAAGAGGGATTGCCCCCATGACTGGTGATCATAGGAGGAATGTCTTGTATTGAAGTAGTCATTATGTTTGATGTGAAAGTAGGTATACTAGCAATAGAAGTTGTCAAAGGAATAGAATGATTGACTTGAGTAGGAGGTTGTGTATAACCCAAAGTTTTGGCACCACTTTTCATAGGCATCACATTCAAATCCACAATGTGTGCAATACCACACAAAATATCAATTCCATTCTTATCACTTTGAACCATACGTTTTAGACCCTCAATTAAGGAAAGAGCTTCACTATCAGGGTATTCTTGAGACATCCATTGTCGAAAATCATCAAATTGGTTATCCAATTTTGAAAGTTGTTCTACAAAAACCTCATGGAGAGCTTCTTCATCATTAAGAGGATTAGAGGAATTACCCATGTCCTCGTTAAAAAGGTCATTCAAATTAGGTTCCATCTCCTCGGTAATTACACCTTGGAAAGACTTAATTCTAACGCTTCATCTAACGGGAATAGTGTAAGTAGGGCTTATTGTTGTAAAACTCATGCACTAAAGAAAGAGAGAAGATTTTGAATTTTAGAGGTAGCAAATTTCAATAAAATCAGCCAATCTCCTAGATTTAAGCTGTAAAATGCAATCAGGACAATCTCCCAAAATTTCAGAAAAAATGTCCGGGACCGTGGCGCTCGGAGTGCACACGGTCCTCGCAACTTTTTTCAAAATTTTCAGGGATGAAAGTAATGATGATTTTAAAGCTAATCTAAAAAAATTGAGTGATTTTACGATCTGTAGATAGGCCAAATTAAAGTTGCAATCTCAAAATTGAACCCTACCAAGATTGTTGAAAAATGCAAATTTTGAATTTTGAAAAAGAGAGGGAAACTGAAATTTTGAATTTTATGATTTTAGAGGGAATGCTAAAAGCAATGCAAGTTTTGAATTTTAAAAGTTGACTCGATTTCATGCAAAATTCAAATTTGAAAGTGGAAATCAAGGTTGTAACAATTAAACACTTAATTTCAAAAGTCACAAACTGCAAAAATTTGAATAAAACACTGAAATTTCGGATGAATGCTAACACACTTTTCAGATTTAGGACTGTAAGAAACACAATTTTGATATGAATTTTAATTTCAATGATTTTTGAATGATTATAAGCCTCAATCCAAGCAATCGCTAGACCAACTTTGACTTTAATTTTGAAGGTGTTAAAATTGATAAAATCAGCCAAAATTCTGGATTTTAGCAGAAAAATACAGTAAGATCTAGCTCCCGAAATTTCAGAAAAAATGTCGGGGACGATGGCGCTCGGGGTGCACACGGTCCTCGCAACTTTTTTCCAAATTTTCGGGGATGAAAGATATTGTGATTTTATTACGGAATCCAAAGTTACATCCGATTTGGAAGTGTTTTGATTAGTGAAATTATCAGTCAAAGGTTGAATCAAAAGGGTTCTAAAAATTAGGGTTTTGACACTTAACCACTTAATTTTTAGAATTAAAGCACAAATATGAATTGATAATTTGCAATAGAAGGGTAGATCTGAAACAAGCATTAACAATTCAACATTTCACAAGTTTAATTACTAAAAAGAAAATTTTATGGTTTGTATGCAATCAACCTCTAAAATTTGCAAAAGATCAAACATGGAAATGTAATTAAGGAAGCAAATTTTTCAGATCTAATCATGAATAATCAGAATGAGGATGTTCACGTTGGGTTCACCAAAATGTAAAGCGGAAAAATCGAACCCTAGTCGTTCTCCCCTCCCCAACTCCAAGGAGAGAGAAGGGAGAGTCACTAGGGTTGATGGTTTTCACTTAGGGGAGACTTTACATTCAAAAGAGGGGTTGAAGCCCACAAGATCCAATCCCACGCAATGCAAGATTGGATTCTATATGAGTTTCAAGGGTTAAGACATCAAGGATACCCTCTTTTGTAAAGAAATGTAGATAGAAAGATTGAACTAGGAATGCATGTAAAGTGGGAAATATTCGCTTATAAACAGAGATAGGGTTATGATATGAAGCTGCAGACCTGGAATTAGTAGTAAAATGTCAAGACGGTGCTGTTCTGCAAATTTGAGCGAAAGTTGATGGGACGATGGCGCCCGACGTGCACACGGTCCTCCGAAAAATCCGCGAAACGAAGGAGGATCTGTTCGTCTCTGCACAAGGATTCCAAATCTTCAATTACAGCCGCGTACCTGCAACCTACACATAGAAAAGAGAGGACGATTGGGGGGTTAGGGATGAGGGGTTTGCCCTTAGGTCAAACCCCGGTTTTGGAATTAACCAAGAAATGAGAATGTTGTAAATGTAAATGTTTGTAATGTAAACAAGTACTGATACCTTGTTGTAAGAATGTTTGTATTCTTACATGCGAAGGTGTAATGTATGTAGTATGTAATGTGTTGTAAGTGGTATGTGATCTCCTCTTCAATGGTTGAATCCTTGTCTTGAATGCAACACTTAGCCTTGAATGGAGATTTAGAATGCTCAATTGCTTGAAGGAAATGCCTGAATGCTCGAATGCTTGAATGCTTGAATGTTTCAATAACGCTTTCGCGCCTTGCTCACATATGTCCTCCTCTTTCTCTCCCTTTCTAGGAGAGGAAAAGTAGTTTATATACTTGCCAATTAGGGTTAAAAGACTGATTTTCCCGACCTTGGGCCGACCAGGAAGTACTATTTTCCAAATTGCAAACATAAAGACCCGAAGCCCCATAGGAGACCGGGCCCAAAATAGGGCCAGGGACCAGGGCGCTGGGCGTCATGGTCCTGGGGGACCAGGGCGCTGGGCGCCATGGTCCCACCTCTAGGGACAGCGGGGTGCAAGGAGGATCAGGCCAGGGTGCTGAGAAATGCAATTTTTGATGTCATGAACAAGTTTCGGGGTCTCCATTTAGGTTCCATGTTGCATCGCCATCGTGAAGACCCAAATGTAGTCGAAATTGCAAGTGTCACAATTTTAGGACGCTACAGAGTGGAAGACCACTTTTAAGACCACAAAAGGATTGTATGAATGGCTTGTGATGCCATTTGGACTTACCAATGCCCCAAGAACCTTCATGAGGTTAATGAATGAGGTGTTGAAGGACTTCATAGGCAGATTTGTGGTGGTGTACTTAGATGACATACTCATCTATAGCAGAACCAAAGAGGAGCACCTAGAACATTTGAGGTTAGTCCTAGAGAGGTTGCATGAAGAGAAGTTGGCAATCAACTTAGAGAAGTGTGAATTTTTGAAGAAAGAGTTAGTCTACTTGGTGTTTGTGGTGTCTAAGGGAACCTTGAAGATGGATCCAAGCAAAGTGGAGGCAATCTTGAATTGGCCTGCCCCTAAAACAAGGATTGAAGTTAGGAGTTTCCATGATTTAGCCCAATTCTATAGAAAGTTTGTGAGGAGCTTCAGTGGTATATGTGCACCAGTACTTGACACCATAAAAGGAGGCCTTAAAACTAAGTTCAAATGGACTGAACAAGTTGATGAAGCATTCCAATTATTGAAGCAAGAAGTAGCCACAAAACCCATCCTACTCTTACCTACTTTTGACAAGCTATTCACATTGGAATGTGATGCAAGTGGAATTGCAGTAGGGGGTGTATTGAGTCAAGAGGGAAGGCCTATGGTATTTTTCAGTGAGAATCTTAATGAGGCAAAGAAGAGGTATTCAGCATATGATCTAGAGTTGTATGCACTAGTTCAGTCTCTCAAGAAGTGGAGGCATTACCTACTCCCAAAAGAATTTGTGGTGTTCACTGATAACCAGGCTTTGAGTTACATTAACACTCAAGAGAAGCTTAGCAATAGACATTTGAAGTGGATGGAGTACCTCCAATCCTTTACCTTTACCATCAAGCATAAAAAGGGGCAGCTTAACAAGGTGGCAGATGCTTTAAGCCGGAAGTTATTGGCTATCCAAGAGTTACAATTGCAGAGCATAGGGATAGAAGGTTTCAAGGATCTCTATGAAGAAGATGAGGACTTCTCATTAGCCTACAAGGTCTGCAAGGAGTTTGAGAATCATTTTCATGGTGAGTATGCAGATTACACTCTTCAAAATGGTCTCTTATTCAAAGGCAATCAGTTATGTGTGCCTAGAGGATCCATGAGAGAAAATCTCATACAAGAGAAACACAATGGAAGTCTAAGTGGACACTTTGGAATCAATAAAACTTTGGATCTAGTATAGAGGTACTACTATTGGCCTAGTTTGCCAAGGGATGTGAGAAGGTATGTGGAGCAATGTGGTGTGTGTCAAAGGGCAAAAGGAGGATCAAGCAATGCATGCCTCTATTAGCCATTACCGGTCCCAAATAGGCCTTGGGAGTGTGTGAGCATGGACTTTGTGGTAGGAATCCCCAAGACAAAGACAGATATGGATAGCATCTATGTGGTGGTAGACAGATTTTCTAAGATGAGCCATTTTATTCCACAAAGAACTACTCATGATGCTAGTTATATTGCACATCTCTTCTTTAAGGAGATTGTAAGGATTCATGGACTCCCATTAAGTATTATTTCACATAGGGATAGCAAGTTCATGGGCCATTTTTGGCAAACCTTATGGAGAAGACTAGGGACTAATTTATCATTTAGCTCAGCCTACCATCCACAAACTGATGGTCAAACTGAAGTCATTAACAGGGTGTTAGGCAACTTGTTGAGGTGTCTAACCAAGGAGTATGGGCAGACTTGGGATCTAGTTATTCCACAAGCTGAGTATGCCTACAATGATAGTGTAAATAGGACCACTGGAAGGAGTCCTTTTGAGGTTGTCTATGGAAAGCATCCAAGAGGGGTGTGTGAAATAAGAGAACTTGGTTCCATGGAGATGAAGAGTGGGCAAGAAGAGGACTTCACTCAAACCATCAAGGAAGTCCAAGAACAGGTCAAGAGAGCCATCCTAGAGTCTACTCAAAAACTAAAAGCTAAAGTGGATGAAAAAAGGAGAGAGGTTCAGTTCAAAGTGGGTGACTATGTGATGGTCCATCTAAGTAAAGCTAGAATTCAAAACGACAAGCCTTCTAAGCTACAAATGAAGAGGGTAGGACCTTGTAGAATTTTGTCCAAATATGGTAAGAACGCCTACAAGGTCGATCTTCCTTCAAATTTCGCTATATCACTAGTCTTCAATGTTGCTAATCTGATATTATATAAAGGTGAAATAGCAGGGAAAACTGAGAATCAAGCCAAGGTGTTGTAGGACTTGGATGTGAATGACTTACCTCAAGTTAAGCATCCCATAGCAGAGGAGATCTTGGAGTTAAGGGTGAAGAAGTCTACTAGACACTAGGTCTACATGGAACACTTGGTGAAGTGGGCTGGTCAACCTGAGTCTGAAGCCACTTGGGTTGAAGAGGGCAGGTTCAAGAAACTTGGTATTGACTCGGCTCTCATCTCTACCCTAGTTCCTTAATTATGTGCAGAGGGGGAGTATGGTGCAGGAGCACCCTTCTAAGGTCTTCCTCCATTTGGATTTTGTTGGGATTTTGCTTCTTTCAGAAGCCATGTAAATGTAATAAGAGCCAAGAGCTCATTGGTCTTGTTTAGGTCCTAGGTTCACAAGTCTAGGCTGAATTTTATTTTGGATTACAAGGTTTGTGTTCCCATTGATGAGTTTGGGGTCCTTTTAGCATGGTTTTGTCCATAGGATAGCCCAAAGTAAGCCTAAAAGTCAAGAAAAGCAACATTGCAAAAGTTGCTCAAAAGTTGCAAAAAGTTGCATGACAACTTTTCAAAGTTGTCATGCAACTTTTCCACCTAATAGGTCATAACCTAAGCTTGGTGTGGATAACCCTAACCTTGGCACAAAAACAAAGGAAAAGACATTATATATTGTTGCAAACCCTAAAATGAGGGGTGGGATGTCAGATTGTACTACCCATGGGTAAAGACCTTGACTGTGACTGGGTTTTTGTTGCCAGTCGGCACAAATGGAGCATTGAAAGATTGAAAATGGATTGTTTTGCAGACTAACTATGTTGAGAGTCTTGTATTGTTTTTATACTTTCATTTTGAGCATTTAGGTTAGGTTTATTGTGCAATTTTTGGTGTGTTTGTAAATACTTTGCAAATTTCTTCTTTACTGTCCAGTTTTGGACTGTTTTGTGTAAATGGGTTGACAACTCCTATCCGCATTGTGGAAACACCATGAAACCATGGGGAATAGGAGTGCAGACCCTATACAGTACCTCAAAGGAAGTAGGGCCCTTGAAGATGCAGTAAATCCTTTCAAAGACCCACTCTTAGGTGAGACTAGATTGTGCCCGGCTAGGAAGGGTTAAGGTTGCAGAGGTCCGTGAGAGAAAGGAAGGATAAGGAAGGAAGCACCCTTTGGAGGAGTTGTAGAGGGGTGTGTGGAGAATAATTTGTGAAAAGGAGGAGCTTCCACCAATCTAGAAAAGGTGGTGAAGATAGAAAACCATCACTATGACCCTGGCAGGCCTAAAAACCCTCATAAAACCCCTCAAAAACCCCTAAATTCACCTAGGGCAGTGTACGGACACTTTGAGGTCCAAAACCAGGAAAATCTTTGAGCCTTTTCCAAATCAATAGAAATCCCTTTAGGAATTTTCACAAGTTTGGGCATCGTTTGCAAGAGAGAGCCCTAAAAGTCTGGAATGGAGGCCTAATTGGGCACATTCCTTGTAGCCCTATTTTGTAGGAAAGAAGCAAAATAGTGAGATCGGTAACAAATAGGAAGGTCAAAACCTCTTGTGGGCACATGAATGGATAGAGAACTATGTCAAAGACCTAACCTATCCTTGTTAGGACCTGAGAAGATATAGGAAAAGTTAAGCCCTTATTAGCCTATGTGATGGTTTTTGAAGCTTGTGAGTAGGTGAGACCTTAGGAGAAGAATCACATGTTGTTGGTGGATTGATTGGGCAAGGTCAGGGGATTCCACAAGCAAGGTAATTCCTAGAGACCCTAGGGTGTGGTTGGAACACCTGGTGATCCAAGGAGAGGATCAAAGAGCATAGACTAGGCTATTCTATCCCATACCCATTCCCATCAGGTGGATTAAGGGTTCAAATTATAACTTACTTGTATATATTCATTCTACTATACCATATGCATCCTCTCTCTTTTGCAAAGCATCTATAATTGTCTCGCGCTCTTCCATAGAGAGAGTCCATAATTGTTTATTAGCAGGTATGCCATGATATCTATCCAATTTTATATTAGTTTCCACTACCAAATATGAGTAATGTATAATCTTCTTCTCTAATTAATAATCTTCGAATGCGGGCAATCCATTCTTTCTTGTTATATATTTGTGTAGCTAGGGGCCAACAACAACCACATATCTTACTGGATAGTCATAACCATCATCATCTACTCGAGGAGTGGTTAGCTTATGTTTTGGCTCTACACATCGAGCCAACCAATACTCCATCTCATCTTCATTGTCCTCAGGTGCAACAATAGCATAGACATGTCCTATGCATAAAAAAAAATTATTTTAATATTTAATGAGATATAAAAACAAAAATATACACTATAATTTTTCATTTATGTACTATTAAATAAATAAATAAAAAATTCAAAAATAATTTTACCTTGTATAAGATCTAAAATTCAATCATAGTCATTTGATGCAAACATATGATCCATATCTTCATCAGTTCTTTCATGTGGATCATTTGCATCTATGGGTGTCAATGATCTTTGTTGCCATTCTTCAACCCATTCTTTATCCTCACAAAATTCCCAATCTCTGGAAACACAAAACTAACAAAAGCAAGCAAGATCCCTTGTGAATAAAGTCCATTTGTTTGAATTAGAGCTGCTAAATGAATGGAATTTAGCTAATCCAATGTTGGTATTACAATCATGTTGAATAGGAATACTATCTTCCTCTACCAACTAGAAGAAATATCAAATTGCAGAGTTCTCAGTTGATCCTTTTGACAACTTTGAATTGCACCAATCTACAATTGCATTTGCATCTTTGAATTTCAATGCATCCTCTAATTTCAATTGTTCTCTAGCAAGAGCTCTTTTTACATAGGCACCAGCTCCATCGTGTTTCCCCTTACCATGTCCCACTTCAAAAAAACTCCATAAATGTTGGACATTGGTTTTCTTGTGAACTCTGCATAGCCAATAAAACATTCTTGCATTTTTGAATTGTCGAGTGTAGTTATCTAACCATATAATATGTTATTTCATGTCAATTTCTCTTTCCTTAAGATTATCATGAAATACCTCGAAGCAATGTTGAACAAACTCTGACAAGTGTAATCAATTATCACTAACATAGAAATGATACTCCCTAAAAAATTTATGTTATCTTTTGTACTGTCATGGTCATGTCTATATATAATGTGCACAAATATGGCCAGTTGCACTGAGTTGTAGTATTGTGATTGAGTTTCCTCTTGTGGTTTTAGAGTATAATTTTATGCAAAATCCACAACTGATACTATTGTTCCAACTGGAAATGTGTTCTTGCATATGCAAAATTGTCCATCAAGCCATCAGGCATATTGGGAATGTTTTACATATTTTGGAACAATATGACTTTTAAACTCACTAATAAATGCATTCACACTATTATGTTCTGTAATCAATTCTAAGCATTTCCCCATCTTTCCATCCTTTAGAGGGTATTCTATATTTTTAAATCTCCTAACATCAACCATTTTTTGTCCAAACTCAAAAGAAACATTTTCATGCAAACATTCACCCATCAAAGAATAGTTCCCACATAAATTGCAAAGGCCATAAATGCATTAACTAGAAAAAAACAACTGCTCATTAGGTGGTTTACAAATAAACTTGCAATAAAATATTTTATAGTTTCAGGTGGAACATAAACACTACAATCCTGCACAAGATCATTACCATGCCACATACAACGTATATATCGAAAAACATCATAATAGTAATGAAACTGAACATGAGTTTTACAAGAACAAGATATTCCTTGTTTATTTATTATAACATACCAGGGTTTGCATTTTTCAAATGATCTTTGACTAATTCATAAATTCATTAACACAAATTCATCACTAAATTTTTTAAAGAATTCAGTTTGAGTCATGTCAAGAAGATGTTTTGGATGAGGATCACGAATTTTGATCCCACCCTTAACTTTAAAACATCTCTAGCATTTGATGAAACTCTAGTGTTATCATGCCAAAATTTTGTGATTAATAGTTTAGTTTCATCATTTAATTTCATGTCTGACCTTTGAAGTCTACAACTAAAACTCCAACAATGGTTTAGTGGATTAATTTCAATTGTGTCTCTTCTTTTGGCCTCTCTTGAGAAGGTTCTACGATGTAAGTTTAAATAGCCACTTATATCACATAACATTCTTTTACTAGCAATTGTTTTGTCAACTATAACAGTTGTTATAACTCTACGTGCCGCATTCTTATCTTTAGATCGACATGTTTTTCTGATAGAATCGATAGCACTGGCAATAGTAGATACAAATTGCTTATATGATTCATCTTTTCTTTTTGGTTTTGCATAAATATCTATTTTTTTCATGAATTTACTATTTTTAACATTTTTATTTGTGAGATTTTGCCAAGATCAAGGGCACAATGAAAATCATAAAGAGAGACAATAGAATGATAAGAACATTGTATTCTCATAAATGTACAAATGATCAACTGGATTTCCAATAAAATGAATATGAGCCTACTTATATAGGCAAAGCCATATGGATATACAAGCACACAATCATGACATGTGGCTAAATCAAAAACAAGGGCAAGTAAGAAATACTAGGGGTAGGTAGAAGAAATAATATAATATTCCACAAGAGGTGGATGAACCACTGAATGTGGAGTGTAACAAAAAGATAAGACCACAAAAGGTGGAATTTCTCCTACAAGCTATATCCCTATGTGCACACTTCCCTAAGTGTCTCATATCCAAACTATGAAGAGAAGCATTATACTAAGTTAACTTAAGTAAAGTATAATAATATCCATGATGAATATTTATTTACACCAACACCCCCCCTTAAGTGCAACCTAGGGGAATGAAGACTCAAGTCAACAATACAAGATGGGTCCTGACTACTAGGCCATGATAGGTACCCATGTACAATATGCAAATGCAAGAAAAACTATGCAATGCAATCTCTCACAAATAGAGAAAGGGATAAAACCCAGTGGGAAACCCCCCCACCCTCCCCCGCCCCCCCCCCCAAAAAAAAAGAGAGATAAATGTACAAAAGACTCTCAAAGAAGAAGGACAAAACCTCAAAGAGGAAAAAGTCCCCCCCATAAGAGAGGAAGGAGAAGTTAGCTAACGCCCCCTAATGAGACATCTTGCACCCCCCAAGAGAGCTCACACCTGTTGGAACTTACTCTCGGTGAAAGGGTTGGTAAAGATGTCGGCAACCTGCTCCACTATAGGATAATACTGCAAATCAATGACCTGCTCCTAAATCAACTCTCAGATGTAGTACATATGGATCTCGATGTGTTTGGTCCGTTGATGTTGGACCGGGTTCTTTGAGATTGCAATAGCACTCTGATTGTCACAATGTAGAATTGTCAGTCGTGGAATGGTGAACCCAAACTCTGTGAGAGTTTGCTGAAGCCAAATGGTCTTCGATGTTGCATTAACATCTACTCGATACTCGGCCTCAGTTGAAAAGAGAGCAATAGAATGCTACTTCTTTCTCTACAAACAAATGGGGCCCGAACCAACGTGAAATTTGTAACCTTAAGTAGACTTACGATCATCAAGATTGCCAACCCAATTGGAGTCTATGTAACCAACCAAGTGAAGCCCTATGCCTGATACATAGTAAATCCCATAGTGATGTGTACCTTAGATGTAATGAAGGATGCATTTGGCAGCTTTCCAATGAAGCTTATGTGGTTCTTGCATGAAGTGGGAAACCATGCCAACCACAAATAAAATATCAAGGCATGTGTGAGTCAAGTAGATGAGACTACCCACAAGTTGATGATATAATGTGGCATCAACTAGTGGATAAGAACATCGAGCCTCAAGCTTGACTCCTGAAAGAAAGGGAGTTGGTGCAGGCTTACAATCAACCATATGAAAGCATGCAAGAAGATCAATAGCATACTTGAGTTGCAAAAGAGTGATCTCAGAAGATGACTGTGAAATCTCTATCCCGAGAAAATAGTGCAAAAGACCCAAGTCAGTCATAGAAAATTTGTCATGCAAAGCATATTTGACCCTGTTAATGATGGATGCAGTGCTCCTTGTAATGATAAAATCATCAACATAGAGCGCAAGTATCAAGTGACAGTCGTCCTATCATAAAATGTAGATATTCGGATCAGAATGACACCTGGTGAACCCTGCTGAGAGAAGAAAGGAATCCATCTTGTCGTACCAAGCTCTGGGGGCCTGCTTAAGGCCATATAGAGATTTCCTTAGTTTGGAAACCAAGGAAGAATCCTGGATGAAACCCTGTGGCTAGTCCATATAAATCTCCTCATCAAGATCCCCGTGAAGAAAAACACTCTTCACATCCATCTGATGTACAACACAACCATGAGTTGTAGCAATAGCAAGTGTCAAGTGAATGGAGTTCATCTTGGCTACATGTGTAAAGGTCTCAGTATAGTCAACACCTAGAACCTGAGAGAAACCTTTCGCAACAAGATGAGCCTTATACTTATCCACGCTACCATCCGTTGCAAACTTGGTTTGATAGATCCACTTACATCGAACCATCTTTCTCCTCTTAGGGAGAGGGACTAACTCCCATGTGTTGTTCCTCATCAAGGAACTGTACTCTTCCTCCAAAGCATTGTCCCACTGAGGAACCCCTGATGCTTCCCAAAATGTCTATGGATCAGAAGCGGTAGCAATGTATGCATGTGGAAGGTCCTTATGTTGTGGTCGAGTCCTCTGTGTATCTGAAGGATCCCCAACAAGAGAACCCGATGACTACAGTGTTTGTTGAGCCCAACAAGGTCTAGGTGGAGGTGGAGAACGAGGCTCCTCAACTGCAAGTGGACCCTGTAGAGGTGTAACCTTGTGAGTTGGAGTTGAAGGAGTCTCATCATCAGCATCACTAGCATCACTATCCACAATGGAGGAAGGTGGAGAAGGTAGAGAGGCTAAGCTAGGAGAGCTTTCCTCAAAGTGAACATTCCTCTCAATAAACACCTCACGTGTCTGGATCCATCAATCTATATGCCTTAACACCCTCAGGTTATCCAAAAAAAATACAAGGCCTACTATGAGGTTCCAATGCCTTGCGTTTCTGCGGAGGTATACGAGCCCATGCTGGACACCCAAAGACTCTAAAATGTCTCACAATTGGTTCCCTTCCAACCCAAGCCTCAAAAGGAGTAATACCTTGCAAAGCTTTGTGAGGAACCCCATTTTGGATCTGTGTGGCACAACTGATAGCCTCTGCCCAAAAGGTGGGATCAAGAGAATGTGCATGTATCATACAACTAGCCATTTCTTTGAAAGTTCTATTCTTGCATTTTGCAACTCCGTTCTTCTGTGGAGTGTATGCAACAAAATGTTGAAGATCAATCCCCTCAAATGTACAAAAATCCTCTAGTCTTTTGTTCACATATTCCCTTCAATTATCTATGTGAATAATCTTGACCACTTTCCCAGATTTCTTCTCCACATGAGTCTTGAAGTCCTAAAATCTGTCAAATACTTCACTCTTATGAATAAGAAAGTAGACCCAAGTGAAGTGGGAGTAGTCATCAATGAAGGTGAGGGCATAGCGGGCCTTACTAAGTGAAGGTGAAGGAAATGGACCTACTACATCGCTATGAACAAGTTGAAGAAATTCCAAAGCTCTCCAATCTTTCCCCTTATCAAACTTCTCCTCGGGATGCTTGCCCATGGAACATCCTGAACATACACCCTCTGAAAAACTGATTCGAGGTAGACCTATGACCATGTCTTTAGTGTCAAGCTGCTAAAGATAGCAGTAGTTGAGGTGACCAAACTGCTCATGCCATAGCTTACTTTCTGAATTTGAATAGTAACCAAGGCCCTAGAAGGAGAACTTGGCACAAAATGGGAGAATGAATAAAGCCTTGAGTTGTCATTCACTGGTCCCATTGCTACCAAGGCATCATCATCAAGTTCCTTTACCACAACTGAATCAGGTGTAAACTCAACCTTTTTCTGATTCCCATAGTGAGTGATTTGGTAGATAGAGAGAAGATTGGTAGACAAGTTAGGAACATAGAGAACATTCTCAAATGTTCCATCATCCATGTCAACTGAACCTTTCCCTTCAACATCAACTTGTGTATCATCACCTATGTAAATATGAGGTAGCTTTGATGGCTCCAATGAAGAAAACTGCTCCTTTGTAGAACCTATGTGATAAGAGGCACCCGATTCAAGTATCTATTGTTGTGAAGAACCTGGTGTAGCCACAAATGCTTACCCTTTTCCCTTAGACTGTGAGGAAGAGGAAGGAGATGAATCCTTCTTTGAGTAGGCGGATGGCAAGTTGGTGTTGTTTTTCTTAAGAAGATTTGTCAACTCATCAACTTGCTTGGTGTGGCATCGATGCTCATCATGACCATACTTCTTGCAATAAGAACAAGTTGGTTTATCCTTCTTAGGTGGAGTCCCCTTCTTGGAAGAGGATGAAAAATCTCCTTGTGATGGAGAGGATTATTTCCCTTTTTTCTGTTGTGGCTTTGACTTAGATTGCTTTTTCTTGTTGTTGGAATATTTTCCTTGACTCCCTTGATTAGCCACCAAAGCCTTGGACTTTGAAGACTTGAGAATCCCCATGCTCAACACCTTAGATTGTTCCAATATCAACATTTATGTGAAAGCATCAAATGAAGACAAAATGTAGGAACTACCCAAGTTGTCAAAAGATGAGTTTGGAAGCTTGAAACAAATGCTACATATTCTGGTGCAAGCTTGTCCAACAAGTTGAATATCAACTGAGCATCTTTTTTATCAATTCCACAATCCTTAAGCTTTGCTCTTAGCTCATTTGCTTTGGTGACATAATCTTAGATTGTATCAAAACTCTTGGGATCCAAGTTGGTGAGCTCATTGTCAATCTTGTAATCTCTGATTTCATCAACTTGACCATACAATTTTTGAAACATATCCCAAGCCTCTTTGAATGTAGTACACTTATCAATGTTAAAAATGAGGTCATCTGATACATACTTACACAAAGTTCCAAGAGCCATGAAATTCTTAGTGAGCCATTCTAACTGAGCATTAGGATTAGCCTTAGGATCAGGTGGTGCTTCTATTGTTCCATCTATGTAATGTGTGAGACCTTTTTCCATTAATTTGCTCCATACTTTAATTTTCCATGATGCATAATTATGTGGAGTTAAAGGTGGAAATTTATGAGAACTCATTGCAACAAAAATAAAAGAGCAAAAGGAAAGAGAGGAAAATCACACAAGACACCCCCCCAAATTCACTCGATCAAAGAACCCCCCCAAAATGATGATTTGGCAGTTTATACTTAGTGCGTGTACAATGGGCCACTTGCAAAAAATGGCAAAGTGAACTTCTGATTTCAACTTTAAAACTACCTTAATAAGGCCAAAGGAGACTCAAACTAATAATGCAAGTGATCTAAACTAAGATCCAAGAAAATTACAAGTACCAAATAGGCCAAAAAAGACCAATATCTTAAAGTACAATATCCACTCAAAATATCTAAAAAATTCTCATAGATTATGAAAGTAGATGAAAAAGTATGCACTTTATAAAAAAATGGCACCTGAAAAGGAGGTCGTATGAGCTCAAACGAAGCCTTTGAAGTTGCAAAATCGAGGATTGGACAGGTACTGCTGAGAGAATCCAAAAATTATGAAAAAATTGTTCACCAAAATTAGAAAATAACCATACCACTGCAAAGAGCGCGGAAACTTAGCCCAAATAAAAAAAAATGCACCCAAAAAGGAGCAAAATTGAGCAAGTTATGAGCCTCCAAAGTTGACCAAAAAATCCAAACTGCTCAACGGAGAGGGGTCTAAAATTTTCAAAAAATGCTGACGTCAACAAAACACTGTGCTAAATTTCACGGCTGTCGCACCCTTAGACCAGGCTGATTGTGCGCTGCTGACTGGGCAGAAGGTACAAACCCTCAAAAAAACATTTCAACTCGAAAATTATTTTTCAGAATTTTTTTTTTAATACCCAAAAATTCCATACCGTACTGCTCGAATTGGGCAAAAAATTTCTCCAACACCCAAAATTTGACTTTCGCCAAATTAGGTCGAGTTTATACTCGATTTTTATGGAAACGACCTCTCAGACGCAATGGTGAGGTTGAAAACGCTCTAGGATGCCTTCAAAACAAGCAGCACCTTAGATCTGAAAATAGAAACCTTCGAAGATGTCTCCCAAAACCAATCAATGAAGCCCCAATATCTTTGATACCATGTGAGATTTTGCCAAGATAAAGGGCACAATGAAAAGCATAAAAAGAGACAATAGAGTGACAAGAACAAACTGTATTCTCATCAATATAAAAATGATCAACTGGATTTCCAATACAATGAATATGAGCCTTCTTATATAGACAAGGCTATATGGATATATGCGCACACAATAATGACATGTGGTTCAATGAGAAACAGGGGTAGGTAAGAAATACTAGGGGTAGGTAGGAGAAATAATATAATATTCCACAAGAGGTGGATTACCCACCGAATGTGGAGTGTAATAGCAAGATAAGACCACAAAAGGTGCAATTTCTCCTACAAGCTATATCCCTATGTGCACACTTCCCTAAGTGTCTCATATCCAAACTACAAAGAGAAGCATTATCCTAAGTTAACTTAAGTAAAGTGTAATAATATCCATGTTGAATATTTATTTACACCAACATTATTAATTGTAGCATTGATTGACATTGGAATCCTAACTTTTTATTATAGAAAAATTGTTTATATAATCTGTTTGCATGTGTTCTAATTTGTCTCCAAGAAACTAACCCATTAAGATTATCTAGCACATTGCTATCAATAGTAAACAAATTACATTCATTTTCTTTCAGAGAGCGTGGTGTAATATTTCCAATTTTTATTTCTTTTCATATTGGTGTATTAAATTTATATCCAGCTTCATTTAAATCAGCAATTTGATTGACATCATAGTCTTGGGGATTAAAAAGTATACCAGGATTCGCATCCACATGAACATTTGCATCAACATTCATACCCGTGTTTGGTTCTACATTGCTTGTGTCCATCATGATCCCTTCAATGGTCTCATCTACAACAGACACTAAACTAGATGCTTCAGTGTTCTTCAATTGTCGTTGTTGTAATCTTCGATCTCTTTGGCATTTTGCCTCCTACTCTCTTTGTGCTTGAATTTAGTCCATTTTCATTGTCTTCCTTTGTTTCTTTTGACGTTGCTTTGAACCCATCTTTACAAACTCCTCTTCAAAAAATAATATTTCTTTTTACCGAGTTCTTCTGAAATTTGTGTAAAAAAGATAAAAAAGTAGTGCCAAATACTATAAAAAAATATTTTTCAGTACGGATTCCAATGATAATCTCATAAATTGATGCAATCTATCCTTTTTTTGGACAGTAACTGTAATTTAGGAATGGGCCCCCATTTTCAAAACGGGGGCACATTCCGAAAACCAACGGTTAAAAAAGGTACGGGCCCCCATTTCGTAAATGGGCCCCTGTTTTCAGAACAGGGGCCAGTTCTATGGAAGTTGATTGCACAACCCACCACTTTCCTCAGGATTAGGTCTGGGATAGGCCTAGGATGGCCACACCTGAGACATGGACCTACAAATTCAAATCTCCATGAACGAAAGCACAAATATGAACTTCTGAAATAGTTTACGTGCCTCTAATTAGAGAACTTTTATATGAAATTAAAACCCATTTCAAATTATACTGTCTAGATTCTAAATATGTAATTTTAAAAAAAAATTGATTGTTTTAACTAATTTTTATTTAATTTATACTAAATCGGGTCCATAAACTTGAAATATCAACTAATTTTATTAATTTAATAACTTTTTTATTTTAATGAATTTAAAAAAAAAATTATATGTCATCAATATACACAATTCTTTTCTATTTAAAAAATAAGAAATAAAAAAATGTTAAGTTTATGTGTTGTACACGTCAAATCTTTAAAAAGATAATTATGGTCATTAAAAAATTAATTAAAAAATAATATTTAAAAAAAATACAGAAAAATATGCTCATCAATCCTTAGTGTGTTACAAACCATTTCCCAAAAGGGTTTGAGAAAATAATTTTAATTGTGTCAAAAAGTGTGGGTTGTACACATGCATGGTATGGTCTTGAAACAAACATTTTTAAAACATATTTTTTAGAACTCCATTCAAAAAGTTATTTTTTATTGTGTGGGTAATAAAATAAATTACATATTTTGAAAGTAGACTCAGAGGGCTATCTTCTATATTACTGACTTTTTCCAAGATTCAATCTCCAAGTGTTTCAAAATTTAAGCTCAAATGAGACAAAACTTGAAAATCAAGGAAAACACTTCCACTTTTGGCCAAAAAGTGGACTCAGCTTCTTGCATTGACCCATAGAGAGAGATATCCATGCACAAATTGTTGATGAATTTCTTGATAATTTTGTAATTACGTGCATGTTTTCCTCTCGTTGAGATTATCTAAAAATTGAGCCTATCTAGAACATCTAAGTAAAATGTAAGTATCATTAACAGAGATGGGATTGACAGTACGTGTTAGGGTTTTAGATTCCAAGGAGGGTGATGATGATGACGAGGAAGTGGTTGATGGGGAGTTTTCCTTAGCTATGGTAGATACTAGGCTGGGTCAAATTTTTCCTTCTTGGATTAGTGTTTTCCCTACCCTGGTGGGTGTGTTTGGTGCCTTCTCTTTCTTGACTAGGCGTACCATGTCATGGTTTGGGTTGTGGTCAAAAATCTTTCTGTCATAGACATGGACCTTTGTTTGGGGTTTTAATTCCTTTGACATTTTTTTGTTTGTATGGTCCTTGGGTATTTAATGGATATAAGATGACTTAGGTTGGTGGATAGGCCTATTGTTTCTGTGGCAACAAATGCTCATGGTTCTATCTTTTCCTTCACGGGTTGTGCGTGGTCATGGGCTACTCATTACCCTCCTACTCTTTAATTTGGGGTTCCCTTCATGTTCTCCTTTGTGTGGTACTCTATTTATTCTAATTGAAAAGGGAGTTGGAGTTCTGGTGGGTGGAGAATGTGGGTTGTTGTTGGTTGCACCCTATTTTGGTGTCATAGCATTTCCTTGTTTGCAGTAGTTGGCTGCACCCATGTCCACTTTTCTAGCCTTTGGTGTGCCTCCTCCCAACATTTATTGGGGACTTTGTTCCTCTACTATGCTCACTTTCTTTGGTGGAGCAACCTTGTTTGGGGAGGGATCCCCGTGCAGGCTATTTTTTCTACAATGGGTTCCTTTGCTCTATATCCTTGGTCCTATGGAGGTTGTATTTTGTGAAAACTTGGGTGGATTCTTCAAGTGTCGCAAGTCTCTAGTGTGGTTAGATTTGTTTTCCTCTCTGTTAGACTGTCTTTTAGCACTCTTTTCTTGGTTGAAAAGGGTAGCAAGAGTGTTGTTCACTTTTCTTCTTCCAGTGACCCTATGGAGGTGGGCCTTGAGGGTGCTTTGATGATTAAAGTTTCTTATGCTGGTGGTTATTTGTGGGGGTTGGATTTGGTCTTTCTTGAGGATGACAATGTGCTTCTTGGAGGTAGTTTTCCATGTGTTGTGGTGGGAAGTTTTTGGATGTGTTCTAAAGGTTGGTTACCCTATGGGTGTTTAACTAGACAAGATTGTGTTTCCTCTATTCCTACTACTATGTTTAATTTTTACTTTTGTTGAAGGATATTGTCATTTTTAAGGATTTCTTCTTTTTCCCCCTGCTTCCCTTGTTAGGTGGTGTGCCTATAATGGTGAAAATATTAGGGTTTCCACCACAAGAAGGATACAAACCCCTAATGTTTACTTAGGGACAATTACTTTAGGGAAAGATAGGAATTAGACAGATCTAAACCAAATAGATCTAAATTCTAATCTAATTCTAGGGATCTTGAATGTGCTTCTTCTTTCCCTTAAGTTGAATTGAATTATTGAAGATGTTGAAATTAGGGTGAATGTGCATGAATTGATGTAAACTACATGAATAGTGAACTATAGTTGTAGGATCGAGCCACAAAATTGGATATGAGGAATGCAACCATATTTGAATCTATTCCTAAAAGGAACTCCTAATTTTTCAAGACCCTGATGGTGGTCACCCTAGTCCCCAACACTTTTCGCACTCTAATGGGAGATTAATTTGTTACTATAAATGAAGCCAATTCTAAAGATTGTAACTCCGTACCTATTCTTGCACATAGTAGAGAAGGGAAATAGGTTGGGAATAGGGATTTTCCTTAGGCAAACCTTGGCTTTGGAATTAACCATGAAATAGAAATAAAATCTAATTGAATTTCAGTAATTGAAATGTTCTCCTTTTGAGGGAGATGTTGAATAATGACTAAAACACTAATAATATATCTTGGTATGGAGTTTTGTTTGTCTCTGCATGGAATTAGAGTTTCATGAAGTCTCCAACAACATAGAACATTAATGTCAATTCCAATGCTTGAAACTTGACCTTACTTTCGCTCCAATGCTTGAAAGAAGACTGATTTCTTTCTCACTTGAACTTGAATGCTTGATAAATTTAATTGATGTGTGTGTATTCAAAAAATGTATTTCAAAATGACAGGGGTAGACCTCCTTTTATACTTGCCCAATGAAAAATAACCTAATTTTTTGACATGAGTCGACATGGTGTCAAGATTCTCGCTTAAATGTTGGATCGTTAAGGGGCCAAAAAATGGGTCCTAATTGGGAGGACTAGAGCACCATGCCCTTGTCCTGACCAATTAGGCACCAAAAATTAATGGGAAAATGAAGTGCAAGATCAAAAACATGATAAATGTTCATGGTATGAGTAAAATCAAGTCTCTAATTAGACCTCGGGATATGAATTCCAAGGCGAGGGACCAAATGAGAACAAAATTGTAAGGGAGTACAATTTAGGGCACTACATTTAGCCCCCACTTCAACAGGAGTATGAGACTAAGTATATTTTCGGTAAAGTACAAAGGTTCACATTGGAAAATATTTCACCAAGATGTCAAAGAGACAAGACACACTAAGCCGCCAATGGACTTTAGGATGATGCGACTTCAACCATCAAGATAAAAGGGACATTATAAGAGAAAGAGAAATAGAACCACGAGTACAAGCCTAGTAAGGTTCATTCATCATGAGTCATTAAAAGAAAAATAGCAGAAGACTAAGTTTGCAAAGTAACTTGAGTATCAAGACATACAAAAGAGAGAAAGATTGAGCAAAGTATATGCTCCCACAATAAAGTAATTGTGTATGCCATAATTGGAGAAATTTCTTTAAGGTAGTATACATTCATCCAAAAGAAAAGCACTTTATCACAATGATATGCCCCAAGAGAGAACAAATGAAAGGATAATTATCACAAAACACAAAACACATAAAGGTTCTACTTAACTTTGGGGTCAGTATGCTTTTATGATAAATAATGTATATCATGTATATATTTGCATTGAATTGTCCTCACCCCTCAAATAATGTGGAACCATAATGGAAGAAGAACACATGTGTCTTTTGAGTCAAAATAGAAGAGGCCAAAAGAGATCTCAACACTTTATATTGTCTTCAAATAGACAACACTAGGGACAACAAATGGAAGAATTGAGAAACAAATAAAATAAGGTTACAAACAAGAAAGAGAGGAGAGAGAATATATGTCATGAATGAAGCTAATCAAGCAAGTCATCCACCTCTCAATCTTGCTCAATGTTGTTTTGGAAAGGTGGACAATATGCAAGAGGAGAAACTTTGAGCATGATAGATGGAGCTACCACAAGTTCCAAATGAGGACCATATTGTAATGATGGAACACTTTGTCTGTTACTAGGAGCTAGTATTAATTCTTGTAAAAATTGTTTAGATAAATCATTGTCAATATCAACATATTCATATACATAACTTGAATCAACATTGTTATTATGCACATCATTTTCATCCATCTATTCATCAATATTAATAAAAATAGAATCTTTAATTGGAATAGAACATGAGCCATCATTTTTCTTCGTCATTTTATGTCTTGGAGATTTAGGTTGAACTTGGTGCAAGAGCACCTTAGGGGCAGATTAGAGACATCAAATCTAAAAAGAATAAGGATGGAGAAAATGAAGGTTTAAAGATCAATTATGAGGTTCTAAGGCCTATAATGGTTTTTCATGATGTAAAAATGAATATCAAATGTAATGATCCTAATGGTTCTATGAGGACCATGGGACCTAAAACCAAAAATACAATGTAATGGCAAGTGGGTCAAGTAGTGTTTAGAAATTCATCAATGATCTAATAAATCCTAAAAGGATACAACAATTTTTTACGAGTCTAGGAGTGCTTAGGAGTCATTTAAAATAAGGTTTTATTTCAAATTTTTAAACTTCAACGGTTAATTAGTTTTTGGAGGGAATGGGTAAATCAAGTTGTTTAATGAGTTTGTTACACTCAATACAAGTTGGAGTCGGTTTGGGAGGTTAGGAGAGGTTGTTATAAAACCTTGGAATGGCATTTTGTTAGGGTTAGAGGGTACTGTAGGGAATTGTACGGACTGCTACAGGAAAAGCAATAAAAGTTCAGATTTCTTGCAATTTTTTGTGTTTTTTGTAAGCTCTTTTGTTAGATCAGATTGAATAATCATCATTGATGAATTAGTTCTGGAGTATCAGTGTTCTTATGATCTCAGAAGTGATCTTGAGGGTTTGAACATTCTGATTTATCATCTTATTGCTAACTAGGTGAAGGGTTTTTGGTACTTTCTTAACATAGTTTTGGTTTCAACCAAGGAACTTGGTCCATTCTATGATTGACTTCCTAATTCTCATAGAATGGACTTATTCTAACATTTACCATATTATTCTAACATAAAATATGTGAGGAGGTTGAAATTTGTAGGGATATCCTGTGAGTTTGGTGGAGTTGAGAGCATTGGAATGGTGGCTAACTTGTAGAAGAATAAGATATACCTTAAGGAGGTAGTGTTTTTATGTGAAATAGTATTAGGGGATTATAAATTCATGGTTTATACCAAGTGGCAAGGTCTGGAAGTGATTTTTGGGGTTTAAACAAGAAGGCCCTAGTTTTAGGCACGATTTAATGAGGATTTTGGGGTTTGTGTATCAAACACGTTCATAGAATGAAATAAACCAGATATTACTTCTATTGGAGTCATATTACACTTCTATTTAAATTTTAAGGGATGGTTAATAAGTATTTTTTATACTTCCTTTGTAAAAGTGGGGTAATTTGCACCTAAAAAACAATCCACAGTCTTAAAACAACAAGTTTGGTCCAAAACAACTGTATGTGAGTTTTTTATATGTTGTAGTACTCCAAAATGGGTATTTGAAAAGGTTTTTTTTGGATTTTTATTTGTAAAATCTTGGAGAAAACTGACAAAAACAGTCCCAGGAGGCCTAATTAGGCTAGTAGGTTGAATAGAGTGCATAGTTGGGTTTGCATGCCTAGTGGGTGCTTGAGACTTTGGAATTAGTTTTTTATCATAATAATAGGTGTAAGTATGTGTTTGGGAACCTTGGAAGTCATTGGTAGGTGTTGGTTTGTGATTTTCCCTTTTATATCCATTGAGGTGCCTTTAGAACACTTGGTAGAAACAAGGAGATTTAAGCATTTAACAAGCATATTGTCATAAATCATCTTGACCCCCTAAAACTCTACATTATATTGGTATCAAAGCAATGAGTAGATCTTTGAGGGAAGGTTTTGATAAGATGGCACCTAAAAATCAAATGGCTAGGGAGATAGAGGAGTTGAGAGAAGCCCTTGAAAGAGAGAAGAGGGAAAAGAGGGAGTTGGAAGCAACAAAGGATAGGGAGGACATACAAAAATGGAGAGAGAGATTATAACTACTAGAAAGGATTGAATCCTTAGAGAAAGAAAGTGGAGAATCTAAGAGATAGGAGGCACATGATGAAGGGGAAAGGCATGAAGAGCATAGGGAAGAGGTCATAGACCCTGAAGAGAGGAGGTTGGTAAGATTACTAAAGGTGGTCCAAGGTGGTGGAATAAAAGGTCATGTTGATTTACCTATATACTAGGGAAGGATGGATAGTGAGGAAGTGCTAGGGTGGATAGAGGCCCTAGAAAACTACTTTGAGTTGGAAGATACATATGATGATAAGAAGGTGAGATTTGCAAAGGCAAAATTGAGAGGAACTGCATTGACATGGTGGAGTGGTATGCAGTCTGAGAGGACAACAAGAGGATTGAAGAAGATTACAAGTTGGGAGAGAATGAAAGCAATGATGAAAGTACAATTTGTACCATCTGGTTTTACTATACAAACAAAGAGGATGAGACAAAACTTAAAACAAAGAGACATGGATGTGATGACATACACGGAGCAATTTCACAAAGTGAGCATTAGGGGAGGTGTAGAGGATGAAGAATAAAAGGTAGCCAGGTATTTGAATGGGTTAAGGTATAATTTTTAGGATGAGATTGGATTGAGTATTCCACAAACGTTGGGAGATTGTTTTCAACTTGCAATAAGGGCTGAGGAGAAGTTGAAGAGAAAACAAGAAAGACAAGGAGGTAGCAATAGAGGTAGAGGATCCATGAGAGGAAGAGGGGGCAGGTTTGCAAATGATTCACAAGGACAAGATAGCAAGGATAAATATTCTACATCAGAGCAAAGAGGTAGTTACATCTATATAGGAGGAGGCAGATTTGGTAGTGGAAGAGGATCACATGTATTCACAGGGAGGTGTTACCATTTTAATGAAGTTGAGCATCCCTCTTTCAAATGTCCTAAATGGGATGAAGCTGATAGAGGAAGGGAAAAAAGAGTACATTTGACATTTGAAGAAGAAGAAAGGAAAGAAGAGAAGCAATCATTACAAGAAGGTCAAGTGCTGGATGGAGATTTCCTCATGGTTAGCAAAGGCAAGTTGCAGCAGCAAGCATCAAATCAGGTATCCATTTTTAAAACACAATGTTTGAGCAAAGGTAAGATATACAAGATGATTATTAATTCAGTTTCACATGATAATCTTGTTTCTTATGATATGGTGCACAAATTGGGATTGAAGACATTTGATCATCCTAATACTTATAATGCTACTTGGGTTAGTCAAGAGCAGCATGTGATGATTAGTCAGAGGGCATATGTTGATTTCTCAATTGGTCAATATCATGATAGGGTTTTGTGTGATGTTATACCAATGACTTGTGGGCATATAATATTTGGTAGACCATGGAAACATTTAAGGAGAACTATACATGATGCATATACAAATGTATACTTGGTGCATAAGGATAACAAGAGATATAGTTTAACACCTTTGCCTTGTAAGGAGAAAAGTGAACACAATGTTATTTGTTTTGGGGACAAAATCAGGATGTGCATGCAAGGTAATGAGAAAAAGGATACTGGTTGGATGGATCAAACAAAGTTACAGTAGAACAACAGTCGTAAGGAGCAACAAGGTTGGGACTTCAAGAATATAAAGGTTGGGGACATTGATTGCCCTATGGTTGAGCAGAGAAATGTAGTTAAACCTCTGAATTTGCAAAGGACAACAAATCAGAACAGAGACATGGGAAGAAGTGGAAAGTTGTAGGCACAAAGTCCTACACAAGGACCCAAAAATATGTTTTTTGATACTAATATTTATGATAAGATGAATGCAGGTTGTAGAAGGAGGAAGATCACACTTGGAGAGTACATCTTCCCTATCAACAATTAGGAGACATTATCATCAGAAGTTTGGAACAAGATTGATCACACTTGGGACAAGAGTCTTTTGTTTGGTGGGGAGTATGGTGCAAGAGCACCTCAAGGGAGAATTAGAGACATAAAAGCTACAAAGACTAAGGATGGAGCAAATGAAGGTTTAAAGATCAATTATGAGGTTCTAAGGCCTATAATAGCTTTTCATGATGTAAAAATGAATATCAAATGTAATGATCCTAATGGTTTTAGGAGGACCATAAGACCTAAAAACAAAAATACAATGTAATGGCAAGTGGGTCAAGTACTGTTTAGAAATTCATCAATGATCTAATAAATCCTAAAAGGATACAACAATTGTTTATGATTCTAGGAGTTCTTAGGAGTCATTTAAAATAAAGTTTAATTTCAAATTTTTAAACTTCAACAGTTAGTTAGTTTTTGGAGGGAATGGGTAAATCGGGTTGTTTAATGAGTTTGTTACACTCAATACTAGTTGGAGTTAGTTTGGGAGGTTAGGAGAGGTTTTTATAAAACCTTGGAATGGAATTTTGTTGGGGTTAGAGGGTAATGTACGAAATTGTACGAACTATTATAGGAAAAACAATAAAAGTTCAGATTTCTTGCAATTGTTTGTGTTTTTTGTAAGCTCTTTTGTTAGATAAGATTGAATAATCATCATTGATGAATTAGTCCTAGAGTATTAGTGTTTTTATGATCTCATAAGTTATCTTGAGGGTTTGAACATTCTGATTTATCATTTTATTGCTGACTAGGTGAAGGGTTTTTGGTATTTTCTTAACATAGTTTTGTTTCAACCAAGGAACTTGGTCCATTCTATGAATGAATTATTTATTCTCATGGAATGGAATTATTATAACATGTACCATATGATTGTAACATAAAATGTGTGAGGAGGTTGAAAGTTGCAGGGATATCCCGTGAGTTTGGTGGAAATGAGAGCATTGGAATGGTGGCTAACTTGTAGCAGTAGAAGATCTACCTTAAGCAGGTAGTGTTTTTATGTGAAAATTTTTTAGGGGATTATAAATTCATGGTGGATACCAATTGTAAAGGTCTGGAAGTGATTTTTGGGGTTTGAACAAGAAGGCCCTAGTTTTAGACATGATTTAGTGAGGATTTTGGGGTTTGTGTATCAAACACGTTCATATAACAAAATAAACTAGATATTACTTCTATTGGAGTCATATTATACTTCTTTTGAAATTTTAAGGGCTGGGGAATAAGTATTTTGCATGCTTCCTTTGTAAAAGTGGGGTAATTTGCACCTAAAAAACAGTCCATAGTCTCAAAATAGTAAGTTCGGTCCAAAACAACTGTATGTGATTTTTTGATATTTTGTAGTACTCTGTAATGGGTATCTGAAAATTTGGAGTTTTATTTGGAAAATCTTGGAGAAAATAGAGAAAAACAGTCGCAAGAGGCCTAATTGGGCTAGTAGGTTGAATAGAGTGCATAGTTGGGTTTGCATGCCTAGCGGGTAATTGAGACTTTGGAATCAATTGTTTCTCATAACAATATGTGGAATTAGGTGTTTGTGAACCTTGGAAGTCGTTGGTAGGTGTTGGTTTGTGATTTTCCCTTTTATATCCATTGAGGTGCCTTTAGAACACTTGGTAGAAACAAGGAGATTGAAGCATTTAACAAGCATACTATCATAAATCATCTTGACCCCCTAAACCCTCTGCATCATAACTTCCTCCCTATGGTTAGGAAATGGCTAGACAAATTGGATCATATCAAGATTTGGTGTCTTTGAGGAGGAAATAGGTTGAGAAGAAAATTTACGAGCCTTAGTACGACATCTTCATCGATGTTCTCTTGCACAACAACTTATTTTAGTTTTAGTTGAGGGTTGTAAAGTTTTAGGATCAATATGCATAGGATTATTCTCTTCCTTTAAAGAAGGATGCATGGGAAAATGTTTTCTAAGTTCAAAGATAGTAGATTTTGGGCACTTGTAATGTCCCCGATATAATTAAATAATATTAATTATTGTATGGCACTAAATTTAATAATAAATAGGTCAGGCCCCCTTTTTTATTTTATTAGTTAAGTTATGTTTGTGTCGGCCCATTTGTAACCCTTCAAGAAGTTTCCCAGAGCCCATATTTATGGTTGAGTCTGTCATAGTTGTAGGGATGGGAATTTTGATATTTTTCTCTCTTGTGCGAATTCCTATTGGAGTTCTGGTTACCGCCATTTCGGAGGTGAAAGACCCTCCCTATTTGGTTTGTGCAGTTTCGGTGGGATTCCCTCTCACCCTATTCTGTCTTTGTACTTGCTCCGGATCTGGCAATTTGGAACCTTATCATTGTTGAATCTAATTTTACTTCTAGCGTCATTTCTGGTATACATGCATGCTATCACTCAGAGTTCAATACTTGGTATGCACACAGAAGATCAATTTGTGAAACTGAAGGTAACCCATTGAACCACCATACCACTTGGTAGATCCTCCACACGTATGGCTTCACCGTACAAGCACTCTCTACACCACTGAAAGACCTTCTTGTCACCTCTGTACAACCTCCTTTTGGCCACACTGTACACCTTCCCCACCACCGTACGGCCCTCTTGTGCTCTATCATATGGTCTGTTTGGCATCACCGTACGACCCTTACACCGTAGGGCCCCTCCCTCACTTCCCCATGCGAAACTCACACCGAACACTCCTTCCTCTCCACCCCACACCACCATATGACTTCCTTTCACCGTACGGTCACCCAACCTCACACCACCATATGGCCTCTCCACCGCACAATAGCCCCCCTCCACTCCACTTCGTACGACCTTGCTGGTGCACTACCGTATGACCAGTGTTGAATAGTTTGGGAACATTACAACACTTCCCTTTGTAAGATTTAAGAGGCATAACTGTAGCATATAAAGGAGGAATAGAGGGTGTAGGAAGGAGACCGAGTCCATCATGAGGAGGAGGAATAGGTTTATCATGAAGAAGAGGAATGGGTTTAGGATCTCTAGGCTTACTCAAAGATAAGATCATCTCATTCTTCCACTTTGGATAAGATTTAAAAAGAGAATCACTACGAGGCTTAAGAGGCTCAAATTGTTTAGTCCAAAAGTAATCAATATTAACATCTCTATGCCTCTCCGTGGGTTGGTACATGCTAGGATTAATTTTATGATTTTGTTATCAAGAGGGAATTTCAAGCACTTATGAATAATTGAAGGAATTGCTTTCATGGAAGAGAGCCAAGGATGTCCCAACTTCACACAAAATTGATCTGATGTAAGAATGATAGCAAAAATGATGTCTAAGCACTTCGTACAAACCTCAATGGGAAGAGTAAGAACTAATAGTAGGACAAGAGAAACCATCAAATATATTAATCACTACATCAGATTTATCTAATGTTACTTGATGCAATTTTAAGGTATAAATATATTCTTCAATTATCATATTCACCATATACAATGGATCAATGATCACCCCTCATGAGAGTATGTCTTTGATCTTCACAATGATATATAGTGGGCCATTAGGTGATTCAATAGTCTCACTAAGATTATATGTAATGCATAGGTTCTTAGGAGATGTAGGTTTATCAATAAGATGCACCGCATTATTACACCCAAGTCCAAGATCATTAGGAGAAAAGGCAAGATTCTCCAACTCAATCACATTAGTAGAATGCGAAGTCAAAGGATTAGTAAATATTTGGAAAAGAGCTTTGGAATCATATAAGGTGGAAAAGGTTTGGATGTGTCAATTGGTTTAATGAGAGGAAGTTTTGACACATTTTTGTTCAATAATTGTGTTATAATGTTATACAAACATTCAGAAAGAAGATTGAATTCTTTTATAAAATACTTGGATAAAGGAGGCACAACTATTGTCGCAACATGTACTTGAGTATTATTGTTGTCATTGAACTCGATGAATCCCTTGTTTAGTTTAAACTTCACAAAAGGTTGTTGAGTACTTTAATTCTTACCACTCAGAGCCATTGAAGAAGATTGTTCAAATTGACTCACTTAAAGTTGATAGGTATGAAGTGTTGCACAAAATTGCGTAAAGGAAGTAAACTCAAAAAAGAGAACCTTATACCTAATGTATTTTTGGAAATTTTAAATAAAAATTCTTTGAATATCATGATCATGCATAGGATAATAAATTTGAGAATACAAATTCTTATATCTACCAATATAATTAGTCACTTTTTATTTAACACCTTGCTTACAATGAATCAAATTAGTCAAAGTAATCTTAGGACCAATACTATTCTAAAACGGTTGAAATCATGTAATTGAATGAGGAAAATAAGTTCAATATCATTGCAATGCCTTACCCAGAAATGTTCTAGTAAGCAATTTAGCCACAAGTATTTGATTATGAGTAAAATCATTACACAAAGTTTGAAATGTTTTTAATTGAGTGAAGGGATCACTTTTTCCATTAAAAAAATCCAATTGAGGGGCTTCTACATGTTTAGGAGAGACAACATGAACAATGTCATTAGATAATGGACTCGCTACATCAAACATGGGCACACTAAACTTGGATTGGTTCATGGAAGCTATTTGTTGTTGTAGGGATGACATAGTTTGAGCTAGACTATTAATGGTTTCTTTAGTAGATGGGCTAAAATTAGAAATGTTGGATTGGGATAGAGTGACATTGTTAAATTAAGGAGGAGGCTGAGAATAAGGAGGTGGAACATAGTGATAGTTAGGTATGGGAGATTATTGGCTCACAAATGGAAGACTCGCCAAAGGAGGCATGAAAGTTTGGATTAGAAATGTTTCCCCCTTGAATAACATATGTAGGAATAATATTTTGTGTGGAAGTAGCCATGACATTAGATGTGAAAGTAGGCACACTAGTTGTAGACACCTAAAACTGTCATGTCTAATTAAATACATATTTTTATTTATTTTATTATTTAACCCTAAGTCTTCTATTAATTAAATAAATCTTTATTTATTTAATTAATTCATTAATCCTCTTCTAAGCCTTTCCTCATATTAATTAAATAAATATTTATTTTAATTAATTCATTAATCCTCTTCTAAGCCTTTTTCCTCATTTAAATAAATACTTTTATTTATTTAAATTATTCTTTTTCCTAAATTAAATAAATACTTTTATTTATTTAATTGATCCCACTTCCTTTATTAATTAAATAAATCTTTATTTATTTAATTAATTCATTACCCTTTTCTACCCATGACACATGTCATTCATCTCTTAATTCTTACACTACCTACTCCCTTTATCATTTTATTATTTCCTCTACCTACCCTTTAATCCTAGCCAACCATTTATCTTTTACACCTCTTAATCTTATCCCTCAATTTCCTACAATGTCTTCTATATAAGAGGATACTCTCATTCATTATCAACCCTAAGCATTCTAAGCATTCTGAGCATTCTAATTAAGCTAATGAGCATTCTATTCAATCTTATGCGATCAAGCTATCAACCACATTTCTGTTATTTGTTGAGTTCTTGTTCACACATAAAATCTGAGAGAAAATATATCAAGCAAGATCAATGGAGATAGGAAGAATGAAGATTCAAACCCTAGCGGACATGTGATGGTATAATCTTTTTTATTTTTGTTGATTTACATTGTCTTAGGTAATCTTCATATGTTATGGTGGATCTTTGTTGTTGTTAGGCTAGAGTTTTGTGGTTGAATTCATTTAGTCTTTCAATATTATTTTTTTCATTATCCACTTTCACCATACACATTTTGGCACGCCTGATGGGACTCTTGTCCTTTTGCATTTAACATTTTTGGTTGCAAATTTTGTGTTTTTAAAGTTGCAGATCTGACCTTTTTTCGACGACATTTCAACTTTTTGCATTTGCACCTTCTGGAACCATGTTTTTGTTTTTCTGATGCATTTGTAAATCTTTGAATCAAATTTGTGTTCTCGACAACATTTTCATTTTTTGCAAGCTTTCATTATAGGCACGTCTGTGAGAGATTTAACCACGTTTGTGAAATATAATTGCGTCTGTGATCACTTTAGCAACGTCTGTGTTTTGCAGGGTTTTCTGTTTTGGTATTTTTTACAGATTCACATTTGTGAAGTGCTTAGACACGTTTGTGTTCTAGAACCGCGTCTGTGATTGGAAAATCCATGTTTATGTCTTTGAGAATTTTTCAAATTTTCCAATTCTAATTTAGGGTTTTCGCTTCATTATTTAGGGTTTCAGATCTAGTTTATTTGAGCTAATATATTATGATCCAACTAACGAAGTGGTGCATCTTGTCTTTGAAATAAAATCATGTGTCGAAGGCCGCTAATTTTCACAGTGTTCTGGGATTTTGTTAAAATAAACCTAACTTGTTTGCTTGCAGGAAGGGGTAATCATTTGAAACAACCCAAACTACTCACAAATCTTTGTTGTAGGACCTTGGCAAGGGTTTTCTTTTGATTTTCATTGTGTGCTTTATTTTCATAGATTAGAAAACACTTCAATTGGTACACTAAAATTGAACTAGTATCTTTTATGTCTTGAGCAATAGGCTCTTTGTGTTTAATCTTTAGAGGGCCTACCTCCACATGTGGTCACTAGGACTACTAGTGAGGAGGGAATGACCCAAGTGGTAGAGAGACAATATCCCCCTCTTCCAAACCAATATAAATAACTGTATCGATGGTGAAAAACATGGGTAATGTGTGTTGATTAGTCCATATCGACACTATGTCTCCCCATAAACCCGTTTGATCAATAGTAGGGTGTAACCCCTATCAGTTGGGAGCCTTTTGTAATTACAGAGTTGAAAGTGCTGCATGTATGGCCACACGAGCGGATGCCCTTACGAACACCTTTTTTTTTTAGAAAACCAAAATTCTTCTAGTTGTTGGGGTAGGAGATCGGACCTCTGGAGCAGCCCACACACATACGGTTCTTAGTAGAGGTACAAAGTTCACCATGGGGAGTTTTCAAGGGGACTGGTGCTTGGCGACCCCAGAGAAGTGAGTTTCGAGGGTGGAGCCAGTGGGTTCAAGCACCTAAGTATCTTCTTTGAATAGCATAGCCTCGGGGGAAACCCCATGTGGGATCAATAACTATTGTCCTGGCCAACCATAGAAATTGTGCTTGTCTTCTTTTAAATGTTCAAACATTCAAGACCAAACATCAAAACATTGTGTCTTTTGTGTCTTCAAGTGTATGTAAGAACATTTTTACATCAAACAACACACTTTTTTTCAGTCATTTTTAGTCCAAACACCTGCAAACATAGAGTCCTCATCAATATTGTGTCCTCTTGTCATGCAAAATGGTCAAAAATTTAAATTTGGTCACAACAACAACTTCACAAATTGGAAAAATTGCACTCAAGCTTTAGAAATGTGTCTGTGTCTGACAGAAACATGTCTATGTATTATAACCACGTCTGTGTAGGATAGAAAAGAATTTGTGTCATCGTAGCAAATTGTATTCACAAGATTCTCAAAAACGCGTTTGTGTAGTATCTAATCAAGCCTTTGTTGGGTAACCGTGTTTGTGAAGTATACAGGCACGCCTATGTTTAGTATTAGGAAAATTATAGTCCAACAAACAAGAGCAATCAGTTTCAGAATTCTTGAGCTTCCTAGGTTATTTCTCTTGGTTTTCATATAGAATTCAACCTATTTTTGGGTCTCACAAAGTTCATCATTTCTTTACACCTTACATTACATTCACATTTGTCTAAACTTGAGTCAAAAGGTCACTTGCTTGTCCCCATCTTATTTTGTAAACACAATACATACAACAACATTTTACTAAGTGGTCCCTCATCAAGGTCTATCACCTTTGGGTCTCATTTGGTCTTACTTAGAGTCAAGGTCAACTTACCTCATCAAGAGATCTATCATCTATTTGGAAGTCACACCTACTCTACTACATACATACTTGGCCTTACACTTTGGACATTGCAAGTACACTTCAGATTCATTCACATTCCACCCAACTCTTGGTCTTCCATACTCTTTCCATTTTCTTCTAGTCTCACATATCTTGGTCAAGCCCTAGTTCATGGTTGAAACATGTTCCCAGAAATCTAGGAGAGAAGCTAAATAGGCTCAAGAGTCCGCAAACATGAGTGGCTATGAGTACGACAATGATATCTTTTTCAATTCTAATCATACCACATTACCTAACATGGACATCTATAGAAACATTCAAAATTTTGAGAACATGGATGATACAAACAACAATGATGCACAAAATTACAATGTCGATAACATTTCAATACACTCAGTAGAAGTGGAAGAAACTATCATGGATCCCCATTTTAATAGATTGGTTGAAGAGATCATGAGAAGAGATAGACAATATTTCCTACAAGTGATGGCACAAAGTGGAGCTAAGATACATCATGATTTTGACATGTCCCAAATAATAGAAAATCAACCTACTCGAGAAAGTCACATCAATAAGGATCAAAGGAGACCTAATAGTGGAAGTAATGGAGGACCACGTTTCATGCTTGAGTCACCATCATCCTTGTTTCAAAAACCTAAGATCCCAAATACACAAGGTCAAGCTTATGATACTCACGAAAGAACATCTCATGAACAAGTCCATCTACGCAGACCTTTATGGAAATCTAATGTGGATAAATACACTCAATCGTATACCAATACTAAGGACCCAACTCAAATAAATTGGATATCCAGAGGCATGCTTAAAATTTTGACACAAGAAAACCCAGTGTCAAATTTGTGGGCAATACACAAATGAAAACTCATGATATGCCTTATGACCCTATATCAAGTGGTCCCTACACACATTATCATCATAGACCTCCTCCATATGAACATGTTTACAATCAATACCATCCATATATGTAGTATCCTCCTCCTCCACCCAGTGGCTCAGGCATGGGACATGGTCCAAGAAGTCTATCTACATCCAAAAACAATTTGGAACAACATATAAAGAACTTACAAAAGAATATGGAGGGCATCAATACACCAAAACCAGCTTACACAATGAGAGATATATGTCCCTATCCATTTGATAAAATCATTCCAATGCCTCCATTTTCTACATGCTTCGTAACACCAAAGTTTGATAAATACAGAGGCAAAGGGAACCCTAAGGCACATATAAGACAATTTTTCATAGCTTGTATTGAGGTAGAAATAGAAGGAACATACTTGATGAGATTGTTTCCACAAAGCTTAGGTGAACAGGCTATGGAATGGTTCTCCCAACTTCCACCTGGAATTAAGTCATGGGCCGACTTAGTAGTGACATTTATCCAATATTTCTCATATAACATAGAGACAGATATATCAGTTGCCACTTTATGCAATACGAAACAAAAAGATGGGGAGTCATTTGTTGGCATATGTGCAGAAGTGTGATGACATGATGATATTGTATGTTGTCATTGATGTCAATATGTTGAAGTATGAACCGGTATATTGAAGTAAGCAACCTGGCAAGTAAATCGGTATGATGGTACAAGTGAAGTGGTATGATGAAGTGTGAACCTATATGATGGAATGAACTGGTATGTGAACCGATATATGGAAAGTTTGTATTGGGGTTTTTGGTTGATGCATTCCAAGTCTATGTAATTAGACCGATGACATCTTGTGATGGGTTAGCATTGAAATGAATATCAAATCGTGTTGCCACGTCTTGAGATTTGTTCAAGACTGTTTTATTCAATGCAATGTGTTTGAATGGTCAGGATTGAACCGACTCTATTGATAACCTAGATATTTAGGGTTTAGGGTTTATGCCATCGACCTATTTGTTGTCTATAAGGTCGATGATGATTTGCATTGTGAAGTTGTTGGAAAATGTTATGTGTGTATCCAAGTGAAGAGATACTTGGTTCTTGCCAGACTAGAGAAGTGTGTTGATACATGCAGAGTGTGATTGCAGAAGCAAAGGAACTAAAGTGGATCTATCTTGGCATTGAGTGATGTTATCTGATCAATGTATTACCTGTTGACTTCTAACCATTTCAGTAGTTGGAAAATCCCTTAACAGGCTAGCTTTAACAGGATTTCTATAAATCCTTTAACAAGGTGACTCAAATCAATGAGTTCTTCAAATCCTCTTGTGAGGTAACCTTTAACAGGGTTCTAACCTTTAACCAAGTATTTAGCCATCCCTTAACTGGGTGATCCCTACCAGGATCGGTTCCTAGCAGAACCTATTGTAAAGTCCTTAACCAGACTAGGCTCCTAACAGAGTGGACTTTAGAAGAGTTCAAAGAATAACTTGTGGGTATTCATCCTCACCATGGTTTTTCCCAGTTGGGTTTCCACATGAAAAATAAGCTTGTTATGTGTGATGCTTTCATGTGATGTCTTAGTATTTTCTGTCAAGTGGTAATGCATGATAATCGAGTGGTCTTTATATTTCTGATGTATTACTTGTTTATGCATATGGGTGAAGTGGAAAGGAGAGATTAGGTTTTGTGAAGATCTAAGTGTTACCGGTTTATGTGTTTCACAGTCTCACTATTTTACCGGTAGTGCCCTATTTTAGATTGGTGACACTATTTACCAGTTTGTGCAGTCTTTATAGTCAAAGTGGTTTAAGGAAGTTTTTGTCTATACTGATTCACCCCCCCCCTCTCAGTATCTATTGATTACTTACTGTTCATCATTATTCATCAATTGGTATTAGAGCATCCTCCAAGTCCTCTGTGTTGTAAGCTTAACCACTTGAGGAAAAGATCATATTCTAATGATGAAGAGGAAAGGTCCTAAGTTTAACAGAGATAACTTTAAGATATGGAAGGATAGAATGAAGATATACATTGAAAGCATGGGTGCTCAACACTAGAGCTATGTTTAGAATACTTATGTTGTGCCTACCAGTACTCTCACCGATGATCAAAGAAGAGAAATTCAGGAGAATGGGCAAGTAATGGAAGCTCTTATCAGAAGCCTATCTGATCTTGAGTTTATAGATGTTTAGGAAAAAGACAATCCCAAAGATGTATGGGATACTCTAGAGTCTATCTATGGCGGTGATGAGCATGTGAAGCAAGCTAAGGAAGAAATCCTTAGAGGAAAGTTTGAAGACATGCAGATGGTTGAAGGAGAGACCATTCAACAATATGGGATAATGATTAAAACTATTGTTGCAGACATCAAGAATGTAGGAGGTACAATGGATGATTCCACCATTGTTAGCAAAGTTTTGAGAACCTTATTACTGATCTATGCAATAAGGGTTGCCACTATTTAGGAGTTGAGATCTATTGATAAGACAAAGGTGTCCCTAGATTCTATCATTGCTAAGTTGACCACATATGAGCTAAACAATTATGATGGTAGTATTCAGAAGACTGATTCAGCCTTTAAAGCATCTGTTGTACTATCCATAAAGGGTAAAGAAGCTAGTACCAGTTGTGAACCAAGACAAAGTAGAGATATGGATGATGAGGAGACCCTGATGGAATTTGAAGCTCTTTTGGCTAAGAGACTTCCTAAGGGAACTAGAAAATATAGAGGTAAGCTCCCTTTGAAATGCTTTTCTTTCAATAGGATAGGACACATTGCTATAAACTGTCCTAATGGTGATAATAAGGGCAAACTAGAGAGGTTCAAAAAATTCGAAGGAGGAAATAGGAGAAACTATCTTGTTGTAGTTGATGAAGGTGTCACTGATGATGAATCAGAAGATGAAGAAAGTGAAGACATGGTATTTATAGCTATTAAGGAAGATGTGTTAGACAAGAAGGCTCTTGTCTCCTGCTTTGATAATTCCAATGAGTGGATTATTGACAGTGGTTGTTCTCACCACATGACTGGTGACTGGAGAAAGTTTCTATCTCTAGAAGAGTATGATGGAGTTGTAGTCCAATTTGGTAATGATGCACCTTGTATGGTAAAAGGCAAAAGGGTCCATCTCTTTAAATAGAAAAAAGCAGTGCTGATAATGTGTATTGGGTAGAAGGTCTTAGGCATAACCTTTTGAGTGTTGCTCAGCTAAATGATAATGGACTCACTCTAGAATTCAAAGATGGAGTATGCAAAATAAAATAAAAGAGTGGTGAAATGATGGCCACCAGTATGTAGACCAACGGTAACTTATTTCAATTAAATACAAATATTAGTCAATGTCGGATGGCTAAGTATGATGATAGTTGGTTATTGGCTAGGAGACTCTGCCATGTAAATTTTGATAACATTGTGAAGGCCAGTAAGATCAAGGCAGATAGAGGATTGCATGTGCTGAAAAAACCAGAGAATCCTTTGTGCAGAGAATGTCAACTGGGGAAAATGTCTTCCTCAACCTTCAAAGGTAAATCTTTCATAGCAGATAATTTACTTGATCTTGTGCATACTAATTTGTGTGGTCCTATGAAAACTAGGAGTGTTTAGGGAGATAGGTACTTTATGATTCTTACTGATGATTGCTCAAGAATGATGTGGGTCACATTCTTGAAAGAGAAGTCTAAATATTTTGGAAATTTTAAAGCCTTCAGAGCACTAGTTGAAAGGGAAAGTGGTAAGAGGATCAAATGCCTTAGAACCAATCAAGGATGTGAGTTCACCTCTGTAACATCATAAATTGTACGCACTTGCTAAAGTAGTACAATTTAACACCTAGTTTAGCACCCGCCTTGGCGCAGTTACATTTTGCATTGCATTTCCCCTTTAGCACTTAATTAATCAAATTAATTAGGTCTAAAGGTTCTATTTCATCATCTTCCACATCATAAAGTCAGGCCCTTTCATTAAAGCGTGCCCCTTTCATTTATTCCTCCAATACATCACTTAATCAAAAACCCTAATTAGGCCCTATTTTGAGCTTGGGGGCTTGATTTCGGGGGTCAAAACATCTCAAAATCACCTGTAACTTCGGGATTTTCTCTAAAATCATCATATCTGACGGCCCTGAAAATTTGGTGAAAAGTTGCCGGGACCATGGCGCTCGGAGTGCACACGGTCCCGGACATTTTTCTCAAAATTTTAGGAGCACGATCCAATCTTAAAATAAAGCTTAACCCCAAGAAATTGGCGGGATATTCAACCTCTAGGTCGGCCAACAGTTGGAATTAAGACCTAGTGTTTCATACATAAGAGCTCTCTTTCTTCATTTGAAGGGATCCGAATTTTGTTTTCAGGGACCTCATATGCAGTGAAAGAGCAGATCTTTGAAGACTTCAACCACTCTCAACATTCATTCTCCAAGCATTCATCAAATCCATTCATTCACTTAGGGCTTTGAAGGCATTGAAGAGCAATAAGGGATCACCGACTGAAGATTGGCTTGTACCCCTCCCTTGGGGTTGGGTATGATTTCATGTTGTTTTCATGTCTTTACATAAGCCTCATTATATCATTTACATTCATGCTTTAGATCACTCGGCATCTTGATTTGGAGCATTTACATTGTCATTTACAAGCAATTAGGGTTTACTTTCTAGGTTGCTCTAGTTTGCTTACTTGCATTTTAGATCTTGCACACACACAAGGTCTGCACACACATTACTTTTACAATACAACTTGGCTATTCGTGGAGGTGGAAATCACCGAAGCAGGGGTTTGACTAAGGCAAAACCCTATATAGCCGCCCAAACACCTTTTTCAGATATAAGTGCAGATTTCGGGATTCAGACGACACCGCAAGTTATAGATCCGAAAGAAGCAGACGGAGACGGAACCACACACCCAATTTCAGAGTAGAAGACCAGGACAAGGGCGTGGGGTGCCCTGGTCCTGCCAGGATAGGGGCACTAGGCACCCTGGTCCCTGGGACAGGGGCGCTGGGCGCCCTGGTCCTCCTGACAGACAGCAATTTTTAGCAGTTCGGACAGTTTTCCAGAGTACAAAACAACAGTTTCAGGTGCAGTTTCAGGTGCAAAATCAGGACAGTGGCGCCCGCGCCCCCGTCCTGAACATTTCCACTCAGATTTTGACTCCGGGTACACATTTGCATTCTTGTCTTATCTTTGTATTTACAGCTTTTCATTGTTTAAGTTCAATTCTGCAATCTTGTTATTAGTTCATACTTGCATTTTAGGGTTAGGAATTGAACTTGCATAATCTTACCTTTCAATTACAACAAAGGAATAGAAACCCTAATAGGTAGCCCGTGGCTCTCTCTTTCACAAAAAGAAGTAGCCAATTGTGCGATACCTCTAGGCTCTTTTGTATTCCGTAATGTGTGACAAAAGGTAGGATTAGGACATGTTAGCCTAGTCTCGCTTTTTCCCCCACACAACCTCTAGAGAATTCAATAAGTACTATGAAGAGAATGGAATCAAGAGGCAACTGTTTGCCCCCCGGACTCCACAATAGAATGGCCTAGTAGAAAGTAACAACCGGACTATAGTTGAAGCTACCAGAACAATGCTGATTCAAGGGAAGGTTTCCCACACTTTTTGGAGAGAAGCGGTGAGCACTGCAGTCTACACTATGAACCAGGTACTCATCAAGAAAGGTAAGGATAAAACACCTTATGAGTATTGGACCGGTAAGACTCCTGTAGTAAGCTACTTTAGAGTGTCTAGTAGCAAGTGTTATATCAAGAGGAGTGAACACCAGAGCAAGTTTGATGCAAAATGTGATGAGGGAATATTCCTAGGGTATTCCACAAAGAGCAAAGCTCTCAAGTGTTTTAACAATAGGACTCAAAGAATTTTTGAAAGTATCAATGTTAGAGTTGATGAAACCTCTGAGAAACCTGAGGAAACCGATGGTAAGCAAGTGGTAGATGAACCGGTTGTAACCTTCTGGGAACCGGTTGCAAAACAACCTAGTACCAGTAATAGTTCTCCTACAACAATAGATGCTGATGTTGATGAAGATGAGGATGAAGAGGAAAAGAAAGAGGAAACAACTAAGATCATTCCTAGGTATGTAAAGTTGAACCATGATCCAAAAAAGATCATAGGAGATAAGGATGTAGGAATTCTTACAAGAAGAAAGGTCAGAGAAAATTCTTGCATGATCTCTGAATTTGAGCCTAAAACATTTAAAGAGGCACATAAAGATGAAGACTGGATCAAGGCTATGGAAGAGGAACTTGACCAGATAGAAAAGAATGGTACATGGTCTTTGGTACCCAGACCTGAGCATAAAAATGTTATTAGCACCAAATGGGTTTTCAAAAAAACCTGAATGAAGATGGCATAGTGGTAAGAAACAAAGCCAAACTAGTATGTAAGGGATATGCTCAAGAAGAAGGAGAAGACTATGGAGAAAGTTTTGCTCCAGTAGCTAGATTGGAAGGAGTTCAAATGCTTCTTGCATATGCAGCCTTCAAGGGATTCAAAGTGTATTATATAAAATCAGCATTCCTGAATAGAATACTTGAAGAGGAGGTGTATATAGAGCAACCAGATGGGTTTTCCCTATCAGAATATAGTGACATGGTGTGTAGGCTACATAAAGCCTTGTATGGATTGAAGCAGGCACCTAGAGAATGGTATGAACATTTACACTCCCATCTTATGAAGATTGGATTTGAAAGAACAAGTGAAGATAGCAATATCTATCCGAAGTTAGAAGGAGATTAGATTCTGATCTATGAAGTATTTGTTGATGACATAATCTTTGGTGGAGATGACAAGATGAGTCATGATTTTGCAGATGAGATGAAGAAGGAATTTGAGATGTCACTAATCAGAGAGATTAAGTTCTTCATTGGACTACAAATACAACAAATGAAAGACGGTATCTTTATCACTCAGTCCAAGTATGTCAAAGAGGTGTTGAAGACCTTTGGCATGGAAGACAACAAACCGGTTGGTACACCGATGGTGATCGGTTGTAAATTGTCAAAAGAAGATGACTCAACATTGGTGAATGAGAAGGAATACCGATCAATGATTGGTAAATTGAACTATGTAGTACACAATAGATCAGACATTTCACATGCAGTGGGCATTGTTGCATGTTTCCAGAAAAGTCCAAGAGAATCCCACTTGGTAGCAGTCAAGCAGATTCTTAGATATCTGAAGGGAACTGTAGACTATGGATTGTGGTATCCATACAATAATGATTTCAACCTCAAAGTGTTTAAAAATGTCGATTGGGCTGGTAATATGGACGATCAAAATAGCACAACCGGTGGTGCATTCTTTCTCGGTGGTAGACTAGTCTCATGGATGAGTAAGAAGAAGAGTTGTATCTCTCTATCTACATAAGAAGTAGAATATGTAGCAACATTTATGAACTACACTTAGACAATTTGGATGAAGCATGTACTAAGTGGTTTCAAAGTCCCTGTATCTGAACCAATGAGCATATTTTGTGATAACACAAGTACAATTAATATTTCCAAGAATCTGGTATTGCATGCTAGAACCAAGCACTTCGAGCTCAAGTATCATTTCTTGAGGGAGAAAGTTCAGAACAAAGAGGTTGTATTGGAACATGTTTCCAGTAAGGAGCAATTAGCAGACATATTCACCAAGCCTCTATCGAAGCCTACATTTACCTATTTAAGAGCTGAATTAAGGGTGCTGCCCCTTCAAGAGGTTAACTAAAGGTATGTGCTCCACATCAGTCAGGTATTGCATTGTCAAATCTTTTCAAGATTGGTGTGTTGAAGGATGCTACTGCTCAGGGGGATCAGCATAGTGGAACATAGTTGTCTATGCCTCCACTTTGGCATTGTTGTCAAAGGGGGAGAAGATGTGAAGTAGAGAAGATATCTGCAGTGTTGAGGAGAAGATGTGAAGCAGAGAGATATCTTTGTATATTGCCATCAATGCCAAAGGGGGACATTGTTGGCATATGTGCAAAAGTGTGATGACATGATGATATTGTATGTTGTCATTGATGTCAATATGCTGAAGTATGAACTGGTATATTGAAGTAAGCAACCTGGAAAGTAAACCAATATGATGGTACAAGTGAAGCAGTATGATGAAGTGTGAACCGGTATGATGGAATGAACCAGTATATGCAGAAAGTGAACCGGTATATGGAAAGTTTGTATCAGGGTTTCTGGTTGATGAATTCCAAGTCTGTGTGATTTGACAAACGACATCCTGTGATGGGTTAGCATTGAAATGAAGATCAAATCATGTTACCACATCAACCTTGTGCATGTGAAGTATTTTCTTAAGGATCTTGCATGAAGAAGATTGATCCTATCTAGCCTGGGAATGTGCGAAGTCTTAGTAAACGATGGAGAGCGTGTGATAGGTTATCAGCTTTCAGAAGCAGTAAAAGAACGAAAGATGGAGAACGTCTTGAGATATGTTCAAGACCATTTTATTCAATGCAATATGTTTGAATGGTCAGGATTGAACCGACTATATTGATAACCTAAATGTTTATGGTTTATGGTTTATGCCACCAACCTATCTGTTGTCTATAAGGTCGATGATGATTTGCATTGTGAAGTTGTTGGCAAATGTTATGTGTGTATCCAAGTGAATAGATACTTAATTTTTGCCAGACCAGAGAAGTGTGTTGATACCTGCAGAGTATGATTGCAGAAGCAAAGGAACTAAAGTGGATCTGCCTTGGCATTGAGTCATGTTATCAGATTAGTGTATTACCTGTTGACTTATAACCATTTCAGCAGTTGGAAAATCCCTTAACCGGGTAGCTTTAATAGGATTTCTGTAAATCCTTTAACAAGGTGACTCAAATCATTGAGTTCTTCAAATCCTCTTGCGAGGTAACCTTTAATAGGGTTCTAACCTTTAACCAAGTATTTAGCAATCCCTTAACCGGGTGATCCCTAGCAGGATTGGTTCCTAGCAGAACCTATTGTAAAGTCCTTAACCGAACTAGGCTCCTAACAGAGAGGACTTCAGAAGAGTTAAAAGAACAACTTGTGGGTATTCATCCCCACCGTGGTTTTTCCCAGTTGGGTTTCCACATGAATAATAAGTATGTTATGTGTGATGCTTTCATGTGATGTCTTAGTATTTTCTGTCAAGTGGTAATGCATGATGATCTAGTGGTCTTTATATTTTTCATGTATTACTTGTTTATGCATATGGGTGAAGTGGAAAGGAGAGATTAGGTTTTGTGAAGATCTAAGTGTTACCGATTTATGTGTTTCACAGTCTCACCGTGTTTTACTGGTAGTGCCTTGTTTTAGATCGGTGACACTGTTTACCAATTTGTGCAGTCTTTATAGTCAAAGTGGTTTAAGGAAGTTTTTGTCTATACTGATTCACCCCTCCTCTCAGTATCTATTGAGTACTTACTGTTCATCATTATTCATCATTATTTTCACCATTTTTACAAATATGGAGGAATTTAGCCAGCAGATGCTCTTGCGAAATTCCACAAAAACAAATGGTAGAGATGTTTACACAAAATGTCAACAAAGAAGTTGGTTATGACTTCAGGAAAGATTGTTTGTCTACTTTCAAGGATGTCATTGAGAAAGGCTTAGCAATAGAGAAGGTATTTATTGAGAAAGTAGTCATCAAGATATTCAAATAAAATAAAGAGGATTTTAAAGGAAAGGACAAGCCACGATTTTGGAACAAGAACAAGAACACAGTAAATGATGGCATTGTTGATGCTAACACAATGAGACCAAAAATCATTCTTTCAGGATCAAGTTCTTCTATAAGCAACCAAGTAAATACTCAAGGAACTTCAAAACCATGAAGGAAATACACCCCATTGGGAGAACCACTTGAGACATCTTTTAGGAATCTATTGGCAAACAAGATAATAAAAATCTCAGACAAACATCCATATGATCCAAAAGTCAAACCAAACTAGTGGAATGACGATGAGTACTGTGTATATCACAAGAGCAAGGGACATAAAACAGGAAATTGCCATCACTTGAAGAACACTATACATGATCTTATTGATAGAGGTGACATTGAAATCGAGGGACATACATCCAATCAAGAACATGAGATGTTTAAGGACCCATTCCCTAAACATGAGAAGGGAAAATCCAAAGCCACAGATGATCAAGACAACTATACCAAAGTGTCATATGACTATGATTCAACCATTAACAACATTATGATGGACACCTATGTTTCTACTATTATCATAAAAGACAAAATGCCTAAAAGTTCTACCCAAAGAACCAAAGTTATCCTAAAAGGCATTGGACCTTCTTCTGAATCTACCTCCAAATGTAATGTCACAACTCATTGAGGTAAGGTCACTTTGCAAGGTGCTCTAGCTAAAACCATCATTTCATTATCGGCCAAACCTGAGTATGACCTGGTAGAATAGTTAGGGAAGACACCCACACTTATCTCAATCCTAGAGCTGTTGCATATCTCTCCTTCGCATACAACCATACTTGAAAAAATCTTAAGAGAAACCTCTGTACCCATTGATCTGAACACATACCAGTTTCAAGTCATGGTGGGATACCTTTCCATTCCACATTCTCTTACATTCACTAAAGCTGACAACGCCTCCATAAGCCAACCGTATAATGCACCTTTACACATTGAAGCCTTCCTACACAAACACCAAAAAAAATGAGTCCTGATAGATGGAGGAGTTGGTCTCAATATATGTATGTTGAACATAATAATACAATTGGGATATTTAGATAAAGTTGTGAATGCTACAAACAAAATTACCATCAAGGCATACGATGATAAATAACATTCATCTAAAGGCACAGTCACCTTACCTCTTAGAGTTGGGCTAGTTACGAAGGATGTGGTTTGTCAAGTCCTTGACCTAGATCTCACATACAACATATTTCTAGGACCTCCATGGATTCATGAGATGAGAGCAGTCCCATCTATGTACCATCAATGTATTAAGTTTCCTCATAATGGAGTTTAAGTGACAGTTAATGGTGATCCTAATCCATTTATATACTACAATAATTTGAGGCCAAAAGCTGAGACAATAATTCCAATTAATAGAGAGGCAATCCCATCATCTGCATATATTGATCCCGAGTCACTAAAACCTTCAACATCAAAACAAGGTGAACTTAAAGGGAAATATTAGGATAAAGGCATGGATGAATACACTCTAAATCAAACCATCTACTTGAGGCAAGTTATGGATTCACCGAAAGAATATGGATGACCACATCCTTCTAAACAGGTATCTATCATTACACCCAAATGGGATCCTACTATATTTCAAAAGTGGGGTGAAATGGAAGAAGAGGACTTATACAAAATGCTTCACAGAGACCCTAAAGAAGATACACAAGATCACATCAAGATACCATACAAAAAATATAACAAAGGATTTAAAATCCTACAAAAGTTTAGGTACAATGGTAAAAGTCCTCTTGGATTAAGAAAAGAAGGTATCACTCAACCTTTGCAACTAGAATTGACATATAAAAATCAGCGCTCAAAAGGGCTTGGTTTCATACCTTTCAGGATAAACACTTGCGAATCTGAAGAAGCATTGCGAATCACAAATTCCAATGATCAACAAGAAAGATACTATTACACTGACTCCAATGAATGGGAATGGGGTTCAGACAAATCATCTAGTGATTATGAGCTCACCAAAACATTCAGAGAACCAGGTGAACCCAGAGAAGAAGAGGAATTTTATAGAAAATTCAGAGTTGGTCAAGAAAAAATCCCTGAGGATCCCAAATAGTCTTTGTTTTTAGGTTGTAGGTCAAAATCACAAATAGTGGGGACTCCCATTTCTGAATGCACTTTTGGTAAGACAATTTGGACTCGTTCACAATTGAGATAGATGAGGAGAGTGCTAGAAATGACCTTGACAATTACCTTGATATACCTGAAGATAATTGTATCTTCACCCTTACTCGCGATGACTTTGAAAATATTGATGGACTTCCCCTCGTTCACCAACAACTTATTGATTGGGATGATGAAGGACCTTTACAACTCAGCACATTTCAAAATAATGAGGATTTCATAGACTATTTGGGCATATGGGATGATCTTCCTCTTGGGGATCATAAGGCGGGATACACTATAGAACTCAACAGTGTGGCATACTTCGGTGAGGGTGTTGGGCCTTCTAGTCGCAAAATGTAAAAAAAAAAAAAAACCATGGGTTTTACGGTGAAAACCACATTGTGGCACTGTATGACTCTAAAAAAGTAAAAAGAAAGGAGGTATCTGAGGGTGAAAACCTCTCCGAGGTGCTTGAAGATGGAAGGCTCGACATTTTCTCAGTATCATATGAAGAAAAATCATCCATGTTGGTAGAGGAGACTATAAAAACAAACATTGGTACAAAAGAGTTTCCACATAACATATTCTTGGTACAATCTCTGACAGAAAGGGAAGGACCGAAGTTCATAAGTTTCTTCATAGAGAGACAAATCAATTTTGCATGGTCATATGTAGATATGCCTGGACTGGATCCAGATCTAGTAATGCACCATTTGATAGTTAAACCAGGAACAAAGCCAGTGAAATAGAAATTAAGGAAAATGCATCCACAAGTAGCATTATTAGTAAAGGTGGAACTTTAAAAACTACTGGATGGTAGATTCATAAGACCAATTGATTATCTTGAATGGATCTCCAACTTAGTACTAGTTAGTAAGATAGATCACAGCATCAGAATATGTACAATTTTTAAAGACATCAACAAATCTTGTCCTAAAGATGACTTTTTGTTGCCAAACGTGGAGCTGATAGTGGATCTCACAGTGGGTCATGCAATGTTATCATTGATGGATGTATTTTCTGGCTATAACCAAATAAAAATTGCACTTGAGGACCAACACAAAACAACGTTTAGTTGTCCTTGGGGAACTTTTTGCTAGAGTGTCATGCCCTTCGGACTAAAGAATGTAGATGTTGCATACCAAAGAGCTATGACTACTATTTTTCATGATCTTATGCATGTAACTGTAGAAGATTATGTTTATTACCTTTTGGGAAAATCATTGGACAGAGACACACATTTGGACATCCTTTCAGTGGTTTTTGATCGATTGGAAAAATACAAAGTAAGATTAAATCCCAATAAGTGTGTCTTTGGAGTAACCTCCGAGAAGATCCTTCGATACATTGTTTCAAAAAGAAGAAATTGAAGCCGATCCAGCAAAATTCAGAGCTATATTAGAAATGCCACCTCCAAGGAATATCAGTCAACTTTGATCTTTACAGGGAAGACTCTAGTCCATATTAAGATTCATCGCACACCTTGCGGATAAATGTCATCCTTTTCAACACTTGCTACACAAAAACATCAAATTCAAATGGGATGATAACTGTCAACAGGATTTTTAGATACACAAAGATTATCTTCTCAATCCACCAGTCTTGATGCCACCAATTCCAGAACAACCCATGTTACTCTACATACCAGCTACACAAAAAACACTGGGGGCACTCTTGGTACATCAAGAAATTGAAAGAAAAGAGAAGGCAGTATATTACATCAATTGTACTTTGGTTGGTTATGAGCTTAAATACACACCAATTGAGCGTGTGTGTCTTGTTGGGGTTTTTGCCTTGCAGAAATTATGACATTACATGCTAACTCATAAAAATAAGCTTGTTGCAAGGATAGATCCATTGAAGTTTCTTCTCAATAAGGTAACACTCACTGGAAGACTAGCTAAATGGGTTATGGTCTTGAGTGAATTCGACATCGAATATGTGGATAAAAAAGCAATTAAAGGACAATCTATCGTAGATCAATTGGTAGATGTGCCCATGATTGATGATGCTCCTCTAACTTTAGAGTTTCCAGATGAATCCATTCTGACGGTATCACACACAAAGCCTTGGCAACTATACTTTGATAGCTCATACATGCAACATGGTGTAGGAGTTGGCATCCTCTTTATCACACCTCAAGGGGATTCTAATCCTAAATCATATCGATTATCATTTCCTTGCACTAATAATATAGTAGAATATGAAGCATTAACAACTGGATTACGAATTGCAGTTCAGTGGAAGATCTAGTAACTTCATGTTTTTGGGTACTCTCAACTTGTAATTCGTCAATCAAATGATGACTACCAAACAAAAGATGAAAAATTACTACCTTATAAGAAAATGGTAGATAATTTCAAGCAATATTTCATAAAGATAACCTTTGAGTAGATACCAAGAGAACACAATTGAGTTGTAGATGTCATAGCTACTATTGCCTCATTGATTGATCTACCGCAGAATGAAGCTCTCTATGAGTTCTTGGTGGACAACCTTTTAGTCCCCTCATATGAGATCACTACTGCCAAGATGATATGTGTCATTGGTCCTGATTCCCCTTTGTATGGTCCCATTTTTACATACGTTCATAACAATATCCTTCCTCCCGACCTATCCAGCAACCAATATTGTACTTTCATTAGCCAATCTTCCTGATATGTCATTTTAGTCGATACCCTTTACCATCGAGGTCTAGATGGCACTCTTCTTTGATGTCTAGAATGGGATGAAGCTCAGGTTACATTATGAGAAGTCCATGAAGGTATATGTGGTCCACATTCTAGTGGTCCTACCTTAGCCAAGAAACTCATTAGGACTAGATATTACTAAACCAGTATGGAAAAAGATTCATATCAGTTTTTCAAGAAATGTAAGCAATGTCAAATTCATGGAGACCTATTCATGCTCCAGCACAAGAACTTCAACTGATTGCAACTCCTTGGCCCTTTTGTCAGTGGGCACTTGATCTCATAAGAAAGATTCACCCTCCTTCCAATGGCCACAAATTCATTATCACTACCACATAATATTTTACAAAATGGATTGAAGTCATTCCTCTCATGCAAGTCACTGGAAAATAGATTGCTACATTCATTATTAACTATATCATCTGCTGTTATGGTATCCCTCTTTCCATCATCACAAATAACGCACATCCCTTCAAGAACTAGGATGTTTGTGAACTTTGTGATCGCTTTCATATTAGCCATCGCTTATCCACTCCATACTACCCCCAAGGTAATGGTTAAGTTGAGGTTTATAATAAAACCATTCTCAAAATCTTCAAAAAGAGAGTCGATGACGTTGACTCAAATTGGCACATCCAGCTTAATCCCACACTTTGGGCCTATCACACAAGTGTTTGTACACCTAAAGGAGTTACACCTTATTCACTTGTCTATGGTGCCAAAGCCATCTTTCCTATTGAGGTCGAGTTACCATCATTGCGAGTCTCTTTGCGCAATATTATCAGTGATGAAGACTACAGGGTCTCTTTCTTACAAGAGCTAGAACCATTGGATGAACGACGACAAACTGCTTTTAATCACCTCAAGGCTTATCAACAAATAATGATTCATAGCTACAATCATAAGGTTAAGCCTCATACATTTGAGGTAGGTGACTTAGTTCTTAAGGAAAATCCTAAAAATCAATAGGATCGAGAGAAGAAAGGAAAATCTGAGCCCAATTGGCTTGGTCCTTATGTCATCACAACAATCTATGGATCAGGTGCATATCAACTTTCGACACCAGAGGGAGAACCTTTGGAGGATCCTATCAATTGCATGAACCTTCGCTAGTTTTACATATAAGAATATCCTAATTCAAAAATAAAAGAAAAAACAAAAATATCAAAAATACAAAAACAATCATAAATATCAAAAAAAAAAATTGTTACTTGGTGAAAACCTTGTTGGTATTGAGTTGTCATTGATTTCAACTAGTATTGTAGAGTACTAGTAGAGGTATGTCACCTGATATGAAGAAGAGTGAACTGGAATAAGGAAGATTAACACGAAGGCTTGTCAACCGGTATGATGGAAGACAAGTAGGTATTGAGACTATCAGTAACATCACCGGTAAGAGGTAATATGAAGTTGTGTTTTGGCATGACAAGTTGTAACTAGTATAAAGCTTGGTTGTTTTCTTTTGATAATGTTTGTGATAAAGAGGCCAAGTGACAAAAAGATCACAAAACACTAGAGGTTAAGATGTGCTACCGGTGTAGTGTGCACTACCGGTTAGAAGAACGAGAAGGTCTCACTAGTAAGGGCTTGTGTCGGTATGAGTTTGTTGAATGTTCAAGTTTAAACTGACATTGTGTCATGAGATGAGTGTATGCTGATGTGATTCCATGGGGAGCTGAGGTGGCAAACATGCAAAGGTTGATAAAATGATAATCAACATGGCTGACCATGCAATTGGTGGTCATTAAATGATTAATCCACAAATCATGGAATATTATCTAACTATTGCGGCTTGAGGAAGAAATGGATGACAAAGAATGATTAGGCAGTTGTTGGCATGGTGATCGAGGCACAAAACACGATTGCAGATTGATCTTCAGTTAGAAACAACTAGATGAAATGAGGCCGACAAAGATCAGGACCGTAAAGCAGGTAAAATTTTGCTATTTTTAGAAAACATGCATTGAATGAATAAAAAAATGTACAAATGCATTTCCCTAAAGAAAGTGAATGATCCAAGATAGATCATATCAGATTTGCTATAGATTTGGTCAAAGGAAAGAAACACTAACCGCCTGAAGCTTGAATTTTTTTGTGGCGGGAAAACTGGTTTTTAAATATACAAGTCTAAATAGATGAGACTATTGCTGAAGAAGAAAAAGTGAGTGTGAAATTGTTGTCTAAGAACCGAAGAAAAAAACACTTGAAGTGTTTATGAGTGAAGATTGTACCGATAGGGAGAAGGAGGGTAAACTGATGCAAGGAACAAACTGATAGAGTGAGCATAGAATGCAGAGGTGACAAACTGAAAGAAGTAGTACCTGATAAAGTGTGACCAAGTGTGATTTGAGTTTAGTAGAACAGAGGAAGAGAAGATTAGGGAGAGTTAGAACCAATAGGAAGGCAAAGTTGCAGTGTGTATTGAGTTGATACAAACCTGTAAGGAGAACCTTGAAGGGCTGCAAAACTTCATTTGCAGCACGGTCTCATTTGTATAATTGAGTTTAGATATTGTTTTCACTAAGTAGGTGCTTAGTGTAGGGATTGTAGCTCCTTTAGGTTGTAGCCTATAAATTATGCAGGGGTTGGTGCTCCTTGGGTTTGTGTCCTAAAACTGTAATCAAAGCTTTTACAATGTGAGGTTGGATTGGAGCAAAAGATCTCCAGTAACTATTCTCACCAAGGTTTTTCCCACATTGGGTTTTCCTCGTATATCTTGTGTTGTGTGATGCATTCTTGTGTATGAGTTATGTTGATGTTATAGAAAATCCTTTCACACACTTAGTCTGCATTGTTGGGCTACCGGTTAGCACTTAGATTGTTTTATCTATTATAGGTATATCTTTGTTGTATTAAAAGTGTTTAAATCACTGATAAACCCCCCTCTCAATGATCCATTGTGTCCAACAATTGGTATCAGAGCCTAGGTACCCTATTTTCTCAGAGCGTTCTCTAGCCTCGGTAGATTATGTTGTGTTCACAATGGCAAGAAATGAATCAGTCTCCTCAAAAGCCCCTATGTTTGATGGTGTCAACTATGCTTTTTGGAGTAGCATAATGGAAACCTATTTGTCCTCTCCAGGTTTTGATGTATGGATGTCGGTTGTGAATGGCTATACAGTCCTTAATAATCCCTGTACTGATCCAGATGCTAAGAAGGAATATGAGAACAATTCTAAAGCTAAAAATACCATTCTTAGTGGGTTATCTGATAATGAGTTTGTTAAAGTCATGCACTGCTCCTCTACCAAAGAAACTTGGGATAAGTTAAAAAATATATTTGAAGGCGATGCTAAAGTCAAGGAAGCCAAGTTATAGATATTGAGAACATAGCTTGAGGTTTTGAAGATGAGAGATGAAGAGAAGATTGCTGACTATCTCCAAAGGATTGATGAAACAACAAACACCATTAGAGGGCTTGGAGAAGAAATAAAAGATGAGGTGGTAGTAAAGAAAATACTTATATCCCTCACCCCTAAGTATGATATAAAGGTTTCAACAATAGAAGAAGAAAAAGATCTGAAAGTCTATACAATGGAGTTGTTGTATGGTTCCCTAGCTGCTTATGAAATGAGGACTGTCGGTATTGAGGCAGTGAAGAAATAAGCTACTTTCAAAACATCAAGAAAGGGAAAAGAAGAGTCTGCTCATGATGGAACTGGTGAAGATTCTGATGATATCATCGAAAACTTTGTTAAAAGACTCAAGACAAGTTCAGGCAAATACAAAGACAAAATGCCCCTGAAATGTTTCAATTGTGGAAAGATTGGACATTTTTCTACCAAACGCCCCTATGGTGATAAGAGTGAAGATGATCAATCAAGTGGTAGAAAATTATATGGTAAGGACATGAAAAAGAATGTCTACCAGTATGGTAGAAGAGGAATCTGGAAGCAAAATAGTCTTTACACATATGAAAATGATATCACAGATGAGAAGAGTGTCTCATATGACTGTTGCAGTGAAGACGATGTTAGTGCAACCCTTTTCATGGCCCAAGAGGTTCTCATACCTGAGGAAGGAGAAGAGGAAGAGGAAGAAGGAGAAGTAGATCTTGAAACAGAGCTCATCAATGCCTTGGAAGAGTTGAAGAAAATAAGAAGAGATCTAAAGAAGGTGAAAAAGGTTGCAACTGAAGAACAAGAAATGATGGAGAGTTCTCTTGAAGAGTCCAAGAAAACAATTGATGATCTAAAACTTGAATTGGAAGAAGCTAAGAGGATTTATGAAGTTACTAGCACCGGTTTGAGTAAAAAGGAGAAGGAGCATCAGAACCTAGAAGAAGAAATTGTAAAGCTCTGAAAGGAATTAGAGAAAAGTAAGGAAGAAATGAAAGTGAGAAGAAAATATGAAGGCAGCACTGAAGCTTTAGTCAAGATGTTGAGAAAACAAAAGAAATCTAAGGATACCAGTGGCTTAGGATTTGAAGAGGATCAAAGGTCAAATAGAAAAGACACATTCAGTAAGGAAATACTGTTTACTTCTTCAAATGAGGATGAATAGAAGAATAATTTTACAGTAAGAAAAGATACTTGTAACAAGACATATGCAGATGTTGTCAAGAATCATCACACAAACCAGTATACACAATCAATGAACTGGAGACCATACTCAATACACCGACATGCAGATCCAAGGAGAAATGCAAGAGATGATTATGAAGGATTCACCAGAGTTAGCAGCATGAAAGGAAGACCCTTGGTGAGGTAGTGATTTGCAGGACCAAGACAATCCAACTGGTATGTTTAAAATTTTCATAGTTATTGTCACCAGTGTAATAAGTTCAGTCATAGAATGGCAGATTGTAGGAAAATGAATGTCAACCATAGTTTTGAGAGTAGAAACTCATTTTTTGCATTACAAAGTACAAATGTCACATGCTATAATTGTAATGAGTTTGGTCATAAGAGTTATGAGTGTAGGAGAAATGTGCAGATGTCCTACAAAAATGCTTTGGATACATCTTTCAATGCTAATGTAAAATGTTACAAGTATCAAAATTTTGGTCACATAGCAAGGCATTGTAAGTTGAGAACTAACAAGCAAAGGGAAACAATATTGGATCAAAAGATAAAATGATAGAAGATGAGAAGAAATAAGAGAAACGGGTTTGGATAGAGAAGGAGAAGAACAAGACAGAGTCAAGTTTGATTGTGCAGACTGGTCTACATGTTGAAAGGAAGAATTTATCGGTAGATGATAGTGGCTGCTCAAATCACATGACTAGAGACAAGAATTTTTTTATCAATCTTGATGATTGGAATGACGGTTTTGTCTGTTCTGGTGACAAGTACTCCTCCATCAAGATTAAAGGTCATGGTACATTGAATATTAATGGTAAGAGTAAAGCTCATGATGTGTACTACATGGAAGGACTGAAGAATAATATTCTAAGCGTAAGTCAAATGTGTGACAAAGGATATAAGTTCACATTTGACTCTACCGGTTGTCAGATAAGAAAGCAAAGTACCAGTCAGGTTGTGGCAGAAGGAAAGAGAATAGATGGTAATGTCTACAATCTGAAGGAATGCTATGAGTCCCAATGCATGATGGGATAGGTTGATGAAAGTTGGTTGTGTCAGAGATTAGGTCATGTGAACTTTGACAATCTGGTGAAGATAAGAAAGAACCGGTAACCGATATGTAAGAAACATTCCAAAAATAATAATCTAGTGAAGATAAGAAAGAACTGGTAACCGATATGTAAGAAACATTCCAAAATTAACAAAACCAGCAAGTACTTTTTGTGATGAATGTACATTAGGCCATGTGAACTTTGACAATCTAGTGAAGATAAGAAAGAATTGGTAACCGGTATGTAAGAAACATTCCAAAAATAACAAAACCAACAAGTACTTTTTGTGATGAATGTATCATAGGCAAGCAAATCAAAGTAAGCTGCAAAACAAAAGAGTACAATACCTCAAGACCTCTATAATTAGTGCATACAAAATTGTGTGCGCCAACAAGGACAAGGGCTCTGACCGGTGAGAGATACTTCATGTTGTTCATTGATGACTACTAAAGGATGACTTGGGTGACATTTTTACATGAAAAATCATAGGCATTTGAAAGATTCAAGATTTTTAGAAAAATGGTTGAAAATGACAGTGGACACCAGTTAAAGTGTTTAAGATCAGATCAGGGTGGAGAATATTATTCAAGTGAGTTTATTGACTACTATGAGAAACGTAGAATCTGGAGATAGTATTTAGCAGCAAGAATACCACAGCAGAATGGTGTGGCAGAAAGGAAGAATAGGATAGTAAAAGAAATGGCTAGAACAATGTTAAATGAGGCTAGCATACTGGATACATACTGGAAGGAAGCGATTCATATTGTTGTCTATACATTAAACCGGGTACAACTAAGAGTGATTATTAGAATGACTCCTTATGAGTTATGGTATGATCGGAAACCATCACTCAAGCATTTTAGAGTGTTTGGAAGTAAGTGTTTCATCAAGAGAGATTCTGATGGATTAGGAAGTTTTGATTCCAAAAGTGATGAAGGAATATTCTTGGGCTACTCAACCAAGAGAAAAGCCTACAAATGCTACAAAAAGAATTTGAGAAAAATGGTTGAAAGTATAAATGTGAGAATAGATGAAGACCTACATAAGAAAGAATCTACACCGACACCCTATTTTGAAGTTTTAGATGATGAGCATGAAGATAAATCTGAAAATGGACCATTAGAGGAAGAACCAAGCAAGAACTCCAACCAGTATATGCATAAGAACCATCCAAAAGAATAGATCATAGGAGATAAAAATGAAGATGTGCAAACCAGAAGAAGACTAGCCTGGAATGATGAGCAGGTAAATTTCTGCCTCATGACAGAACTAGAACCCAAAATGTTTGATGAAGATAGAAAAAGTGAGAAATGGGTGGATGCCAGGGATAAAGAGTTGACACAAATTGAGAAGAATAAAATATGCGAACTTGTTCCTAGACCAATAGACAAGAATTTCATAGGTACCAAGTGGGTCTATCGGAATAAGATGAATGAAGAAGGCAAGATAATCCGACATAAAGAAAGGTTAGTTTGCAAAGGGTATGCTCAAGCGGAAGGTATTGGCTTTGAAGAAACCTTTGCTCTGGTTGCTAGGTTGGAGGCAATAAGAATGTATTTAGCTTTCTCTGCCTATAAAGGTTACAAACTCTACCCAATGGATGTCAAATCTGCCATTTTGAATGGTAACCTTGAAGAAGAGGTATATATGGAACAACCAAAGGGTTATCTTTTACATGATGATGAGAGTTTTTTATGCCAGTTGAAGAAAGCTTTGTATGGTTTGAAGCAGGCTCCCAAAGCATGGTATTCCCAATTGGATAAATACTTGAAGGAGAAAAGCTTCCACAAAGGAAATGAAGACAGTAATCTGTATGTCAAGGTAAATTGAGATTGCATGATTATAGTGGTTGTATATGTCGATGATATTATCTTTGGTGGAGACAAGGACATCATGTGTAAATAATTTGCAGATCAGATGAAGAAATTTTTTTAGATGTCCATGTTGGGAGAGTTGTCCTATTTTCTTGGTTTGCGGATCTCACAATAGGAGAAAGGAATTTTCATCTCCCAAACCAAGTATGCGAAAGACATGTTGAAGAAATTTCAAATGGAGGACATCAAACCATTAAGTACTCCCATGATTACTGGTTGTAAGTTGAGAAAACTAGATGAGTCGCCGAAAGTTGACCAAACATTGTATAGGTCTATGATTGGTAGTATGTTATATATAACAACATCTCGACCGGATATTGTACAAGTTGTTTGCATGGTAGAAAGATTCAAAGATGCTCCTAAATAGTCTCACCTAAATGCAGTTAGAAGGATCTTCAGGTATCTGCAAGGAACTATCAACTATGGCCTATGGTATCCATAGAGAGGAGACTTCTCTTTGTAGGCTTATACTGATGCAAATTGGGTAGGAAGTATTGATGACTAGAAAAGTACAAGTGGAGGTGCTTTCTACTTAGGAGACTGGTTAGTATCATGGCACAATAAGAAGCAAGACTCAGTGTCATTATCCACTGCTGAGGCCGAATTTATAGCTGCTGCTACGTGTTGCTCACAATTTCTATGGATGAAGCAGACATTGAAGGACATACAGGTGGAGATACAGGATCATATTCCAATCCGGTGTGATAACTCAAGTGCAATCAACATCTCCAAGAATCCAGTAATGCACTCAAGAACAAAACACATTGCAATCAAGTATAATTTATTGAGGGAGAAGGTAGCTAACAAGGAGGTCATTGTTGAATATGTTCCCACTGGTGAGCAGATTACTGACATATTTACCAAGCCACTTCCTTTGGGCCCATTTGAGTACTTAAGGAAAAATATGGGAGTAGTCCCGCCATTGGACAATACTTAAATGTGAAGGAGGAGGTATGGTTCAGGGGGAGTTAACAATTGTTACTATCTTATGACTCTTGAATCATGAAGCATGGACACAGAGGGAGTATGTGTCCTAACCAGATGTAGACAAGGGAGAGACTATTGGTGTCAAACTAAGGTTCCCTTTGCCATTGTTGTCAAAGGGGGAGAGAAACTAGAACAGATAATGTTGACATCAATGCCAAAGGGGGAGATTGTTGGCATTGAGTTGTCATTAATGTCAACTGGTATTGCAGACTACCGGTAGAGGTATGTCACCTAGTATGAAGAAGATTGAACTGGCATAAAGAAGATTAAGATGAAGGCTTGTCAACCAGTATCATGGAAGACAAGTAGGTATTGAGACTGTCAGTAACATCGCCGGTAAGAGGTGATATGAAGTTGTATGTTGACATGACAAGTTGTAACCGGTATAAAGGTTGGTTGTTTCTTGTGATAGTGTTTGTGATAAAGAGGAAGAGTGACAAAGAGATCACAAACCACTAGAGGTCAAGATGTGCTACCGGTGTAGTGTGCACTACCGGTTAGAAGAAGGAGAAGGTCTCACCAGTAAGGACTTGTGCCAGTATGAGTTTGTTGAGTTTGTTGAATGTTCAATTTTAAACCTACCTTGTGTTGGTGAGCTGAGTATATGGTGATGTGATGCCATGGGGAGATGAGGTAGCAAACATGCAGAGGTTGATAAAATACTCATCGACATGACTGAGCGTATAGTTGGTGGTCATTAAATGATAAATCCATAAATTACGGGATATTATCCGGTTGTTGTGGCTTGAGGAAGAAATGGATGAAAGAGAATGATTAGGTAGTTGTTGGCATGGTGATCGGGGCATGAAAATTGATTGTAGAATGATCTTTAGTTAGAAACATCTGGATGAAATGAGGTTGACAAAGATCAAGGCCGTAAAGCAGGGTAAAGTTTTCTATTTTTAGAAAACATGCATTGAATGAATAAAAAAATGTACAGATGCATCTCTACAAAGAAGGTGAACAATACAAGACAGATCAAAATAGATTTGCTACAGATTTTTTCGAAGGAAAGAAACCCTAACCGCCTGAAGTTTGAATTTGTTTGTGGCCAGAAAATTGTTTTTTAAATATACAAGTCTAAATTGATGAGACTATTGCTAAAGAAGAAAAAGTGAGTGTGAAATTGTTGTCTGAGAGCTGAAGAGAAAAGCACTTGAAGTGTTTATGAGTGAACACTGTATCGGTAGGGAGAAGCAGGGTAAACTGGTGGAAGGAACAAACCGGTAGAGTGAGCATAGAATGAAGATGTGACAAACTGAAAGAAGTAGTACCTGATAGAGTGTGACCAAATGCAATTTGAGTTCAGCAGAATAGAGGGAGAGAATATTAAGGAGAGTTAGAACCAGCAGGAAGGCAAAGTTGCAGTGTGTATTGAGCTAATACAAACCGATAAGTTAGAAACCAGCAGTAGAGAACCTTGAAGGGTTGTAAAAATTTATTTTAAGCAAGGATCTCATTTGTATAACTAAGTTTTAATATTGTTTTCACTAAGTAGGTGCTTAGTGCAGGGGTTGTATCTCCTTTAGGTTGTAGCCTGTTGGTGCTCCTTTGAGTTGGTGCTCATAAATCAGGGGTTGGTGCACCTTGGGTTGGTGCCCTAAAATTGTAATCAGAGCTTTTACATTGTGAGGGTGGATTGGAACAGAAGATCTCCAACAACTATTATCACTGAGGTTTTTCCCACATTGGGTTTTCCTCATATATATGGTGTTGTGTGATGCATTCTTGTTTATGAGTTATGTTGATGTTATAGAAAATCCTTTCACACACTTAGTCTACACTGTTTGGGATATCAGTTAGCACTCAGATTGCTTTATCTATTACAGGTATATCTTTGTTGTAGTAAAAGTGTTTAAATCACTAATTCACCCCCTTCTCAGTGATCCATTGTGTCCAACAAACCTAAAAATCAGGTGCCTTGTGACACAAACAAAAAAAATTGAAAAATCAAAAAAAAGTAAAGAGAAATAAATTCGTCCAATGGTGAAAACCACTTTGGTGGTGCCCTAGGAAAGTACCATGGTGAAAACTGGGTTACTGGTGCCATGTGTAGAGACATTTCTCCTCCCTCCTTCAGGATTCAATCTCATCCTTTCACTTTGCACACACTCACAACTTGTCCATCCATAATAAACTTACCCATTCCCATCATGGCTTATTATTGATCTTCCTAAGATCGGTTAGCCATTCATAATAATCCCTTGATAATAAATCAGCTCCTATCTATGGCTAATGAAAATCCTAAGTCTAGTGATGGGTGTGGAACTAAGAGCATCACACGTTCCGAGGAGAACAATTTCTTCCAATTTTATTCAATCTATCCGTGCACAATCCATAATAAAGAAACACTTGCATCATAGATCCACAATAAATTTTTGTCTTCTCTGCAATTAAGTATCAGTTTCATGGATTCGGTCAGTTTTAGATGAGATGTAAACAACATCAATGGGATTCAACAAGTCAAATCTTTCAATAGACTCAGAGAACATTATGGATCAATGCTATCTATTCTTTTTTTGAAAGTAAACATTGCGACCAAAATCAAATGGACTTATATAAGTGACAAGAGACACTAAACTTGAGGACTACAGTGGATGTTGGTGTCAAGTCTTGGTTTTATTTTGATTTTATCTTTTTTGTGACATGTCTTTTAGCTTTTTGGGGATGTCTCTGACTAGAGATTCTATCTCTAGGATGTCTTTGACTAGAAAGATGACGATGGGATATGATTCACTTCCTATTGTTTTGTTGTCTATGGATTGTCTCTTAGTAATGCTATGACTTGTCCAAGGATATGAGGACACTACGAGTCTTGTGTGAAATGGGGCATTCCTTGTTTGTGACTTTTTGGGTCAAACCTATATCTGGATTGTCATAACCTATTTGCCATAATAAAGCTCAATGATGATAAAGCACAAGAAGCTCTTTCAATTCCATATCTTCTACCTTCCATCCCCCTTTCATGGTTGACCCCCATCATCCTTTCTTGAGTCCATGTAGCCCGCTATCACATGACTGAGTATAATGACACACCAAAAATATCTGCATTTCATGTAGATTGCACCTGCATTACCACATATTAGCATTTCATACATACATATAGATATCACAATTGCATCACATCCTTCACATAACACATGTTAGCACATTTTACATTCTCATCATGTTCATCTGCATTTCATACATTCACATTTGCATAACATATAAAAATATCAAAGAACAAAAACATATTGCATTTCATCATGTACATATTTGCATCCATATCATAAGCATCATAAAATCATCATCAGTATATAAAGCATCACATAGGTACACATGCATATAGCTACCACAAGGATCGATTATATCATATATACCTCAAAAAATAATAAGTGTCATGATACAATGATGTCAAAATACATATGGCTACAAAATTACCCGAAGGTGTCTACATCGTCATACAAAAAAGGTACAAAAATTGATAGATAGGAAGCCCTCTCAAGGCTATGATGAACTCCCTCCCTCAGAGCCAGCCAACTTCGATGAAGTCTGAGCCTTGGAAGTCCCCGCCCCAGGATCATCTCTCTTGCCTCCTCTATTTGGTGGTGGTGGAGGACCCATGACCCCACCACTAGATGCCTATCTCCTGTCTCTCCCTCCAGTGGTCGTTGTAGTCCGCGATGGTCTCCGGTATCTCCTAGCCCACTGATCAACTAGCACAAATCCATAATACAAGTCTCTCCATAAGGCTATCTCCTCCCCTGCTCATAGAAAATGGGCATATCTGGCCCTAGTGTCCTCTATTGCTCGCCTGCCTACCCTAAGAACCTTATCCTCTGTGTAGCACTAAATAGCTTGATCTATCTCTCGCTCAATGTCCCACACATGTCTCCTGAGCCTAGTTGCATCCCTCTCTAGATCTTTAATCTCATATACCTATCCCTAGATGATCTCTCTCAAGGATAGTAGCTCATCCTCCTCTCCTCCCTCCTCCCCCTATCCCTGTGGCTGCTCCTATGGCTATCCCTATCCCTATCCCTATCCGTTTTCCTGTCCTCATCATAGAACCTACGCTATTAACACCTATAAAGGTAGTCCACCTCTACCTCTGACTACATGAGCATGTCTCTCCTCTCCTCCATCTCTCCTCCAAGTTACCCTCCTCTCTATTACTGCACCTCAACTCCACCATCTATCTTTGCCTCCACCATCCCCACCATCACCCTCTATTAGCTCTCCTGGATCTATCAGCCATGAAAATGGATGCTCTGCCCAATATGTACTATACTCTGCATCCATCTCTACATCCTCCACATCTTCCCAAATATCCCAAGGCATGGGAACCTCTCCTACATCTGTTCCACTGCTTGATCATAAGATAGTAATGAACCTAAATGTGCCTGATCTCTCATTGTCCATGCATACATCCCTGAGCCACGTGGCATCTATTGTATATTGCCAAACTGCTTGCATACTCTATCAATCAACTGCCAGTCAATAACATATGGTGTCCTCCTGATCAGATAACTACTCCTAAACATATATGGCAACTCGACTACGTCATCCTCCCACTCCTCACACTCTTGATAAGGCCCCCATACTACACTATCTATCTCATCGATCATTCGGTGCCAATACTCTATCCTTTGAATCTATGGATGGAAGTAATCATATCATACAAATGCACATAATTGTGCCCATGTCCCCTACCTCTAAAGTGTATCAGTTGTGTAACCGGAAGATGCTCATATGCCCATACCTACAATAGTATCACTCCACACCCCAATCCCACTAATCCATGATACATAAATTGATGCATCTCATAATACAAGTGTGCCAATAGACACAACCCCCATGCAAACCTTGTGTACTCAGTCACCAATGTCTCCAGAGTCCTCTGGCATCCCACAGCCAACCCTTGTGTTGCCTTGTCTGGACAGAGGAACCCACTGATAACTCTTGCCAGCACCATTGGTAGAGCCAATCTTGTAGATGCCATGGTTTCCCAAGCCACATGTCCTACCCTCATCTCCAATCCTGGATCTTGGAACATTCATCCCAATGCCTCCCTATCTCCCTCTTGATCATAAGGAACTAACTCCCCATAGATTGGTATCTATAGTATCCTGTACACATCCTCTAAGGTGACTGTCATCTCACCCATCGACAAATAAAATGTGCATGTCTTTGAGTGCCATCTCTCGGCTAATGTTGTCAGCAACCCCATGTTCACCTAAAACTCAAGCATGTACATAATATATCGTAATCCCATGGCCTCAACTGCTTCACTATCCTCCAATGTCAACTCTGATCGTAATCCATGAGTCAAAGGGTATCTCTCCTAGACTCTATCATAGGTAGGTCCTCCTGTAGATGAGAAAATTAGCTGTGTCAATCCTAGTAGTACTCCCCATTCATCACAGAGTGCTTCTTTTATCTTATCTTTTAGGGCACCTACTTGAGTGTATCCTCTTGAGTAGCTTATCCAATTGACAACGCATGTTCTATCACAGAATTGTCAATTTCCGCCTAATCCAATTGACAACATATTTTCTATCACAGAATTGTCAATTTCTCTTGGTACTCCCTATTCATCACAAAGTTCCTTGATCTATCCTATCCTAGGGTCTCTGATTGAGTATATCCTCTTGAGTAGTTTCCTGATTGGCAACGTATGTTCTATCACATAATTGTCAATCCTAGCCCTATTTGTTATCCTAGTCTTCCCAAGAGAACCTGTTTGAGTGTATCCTCTCATCATCTTATCCAATCAACAACGTATGTTTATCACAAAACTATCGATTCAACCTTGAAGACAAAAATGTGCGGATTCATGACACAAACATGCTTACATACTACACAAATGTTCCTACATTTCACAGACGCACTTGGATTACATAGATGTGCCTTTGTCATGCATATACGCATCTTCCCTACATAAACATTTCTACATTTCACAAATATGCTCGCATTTGTCATAAAATCCTTTAAAATCATAGATGCGTTTAGCTTAGACATAGACATGCCTAACCTACCCAGACACGCTTAGCACCAATTCACACGCGCCTTCATGTCTTTTGCCCTGCTTGACAAGTTTCTACGACATACCTAATATGCATTTATTGACCTACCTAATATGCATTTATAACAATAATTAATGCACCAAAGTACAAGGAGGTTTTGTGGTACTCACTGGCTCTCTTACGTCTGTTGGCCTCTGATATCGGTAAACGCGATCGAATCTATGCACCAATGCCATCGCTGTTGACTGCCCTTTTCTCTCTCTGCACTCTAATCTCTTAGGTGTGTGGATGACAATGAGGATGTTTTCCCTCATAGTCTATCTTATAGATTACCCTAGCCCTAGTCTCCTGAGTCAGTCTTCTTTACCCCGTGACTCTATCACTCTATCCTATCTTGTCCATCCTTTCTAGCCTTTCTTTGTTATCGAGAGATTGTTTGTGATCTTTTCAAACATTTTCATCCAATCTCTCAAGGGGGCATATCATTCCCGTCATGGGGCAACTTTGTATCAGTTCATCTTATCTTCTTTGAAACAATGCGACAAGTTGCATTGAGGGGCAAAATGTAGACACCTAAAATTGTCATGTCTAATTAAATCAATATTTTAATTTATTTAATTATTTAAGCCTAAGTCTTTCAATTAGTTAAATAAATCTTTATTTATTTAATTAATTCATTAATCCTCTTCTAAGCCTTTCCTCATATTAATTTAATAAATATTAATTTAATTCATTCATTCATTAATCCTCTTATAAGCCTTTTTCCTCATTTAAATAAATATTTTTATTTATTTAAATTGTCCTTTTTCCTAAATTAAATAATACTTTTATTTATTTAATTGATCCCACTTCCTCTATTAATTAAATAAATCTTTATTTATTTAATTAATTCATTACCCTTTTCTACCTATGACACATATCATTCATCTCTTAATTCCTACACTACCTACCCCCATTATCATTTTATTATTTCCTCTACCTACCCTTTAATCCTAGCCGACCATTTATCTTTTACACCTCTTAATCTTATCCCTCCATTTCCTACAATGTCTTCTATATAAGAGGATACTCTCCTTCATTATCAACCCTAAGAATTCTAAGCATTCTAAGCATTCTAATTCAGCTAATGAGCATTCTAATCAATCTTATGCGACCAAGCTATCAACCACATTTCCATTCTTTATTGAGATCTTGTGTACACATAAAATCTGAGAGCAAATATATCAAGCAAGATCAATGGAGATAGGAAGAATGAAGATTCAAACCCTAGTGGACATGTGATGGTATAATGTTTTTGATTTTGTTGATTTACATTGTCTTAGGTAATCTTCATATGTTATGGTGGATCTTTGTTGTTGTTAGGCTAGGGTTTTGTGGTTTAATTCATTTAGTCTTTCAATATTATTGTTTCCATTATCCACTTTTCACCATACACACTAGTCATAGAAGTAGTCATAGGGATAGAATGATTAAATTGACTATGAGGTTGAGTGTAACCAAGGACTTTAGCACAAATTTCCATTGGCATGATAGTAGTGTCAACAATATGATCAACACCACACAATAAAACAATGCCACCTTTATCACTTTGAACCATTTTTTTCAATCCTTCCCTCAATCAGAGAGCCTCACTTTCTAGGTATTGTTGACTCACCCATTGTTGAAGATTATCAAATTCATCGCCAATCTTCTCCAATTGGTCAACGAAAATCCTAGTTAATGATTCACTCTCATCATGAGAATTATGTAAAGAATAAGGATAAATAAAATCAATTGTTGGAATATAAGAACCACCTATTAGCAACAACAATGAAGGAAAATTGAGAGGGGGGGGGGTGAATCAACTTTTACCGGATTCTACAAACTTAACCACAAAAATAGAACATATATGATAAAGTACATCAATACAAAAGATAACAAAATATATAGCACAACACACAACACCAATATTTTACGTGGAAAAACTGGTTAAGGAAAAAACCACGGTGGGAACCTACCCACAGTAAGATGATACTCTGTAGGAGTATGTGAAAATATTACAATGGGGAATGCACCAGCATTTAGGCACACTGCCTAGAGCTTCAGGTCAAGATATAATAACCTAGAAGGCTACAACCCTCATGGTAGGTTCACTACCTTACAAGGAAGTCTCATTGACTTACAAAATGTTTAGACAACAATCTAGAATCAAATGAACTACAATAATAGCATCTGCAAATGCTTGATGACAGTTTCGGTTAAGCATATTTTTCTTCTTTGCAACACCAATCTCTACTCAATCACAATGTCGAAGGATGAATAACTTGTTCACATATAAACTACTCTCTGATAATGTAGACACAACCTCGATACCTAAACTATATCAACTATTTATACAATTCATCAACCTAGACAACAAGGTCGGCTAAACCCTCAACTCACAATTAAAAAATTACATCACACGATACAAAGATAAATCACTAGACCAATATAATGATATACATGACATAAAATGGACCTAAATGAAATCCCCAAATTCTCATTACCACCGAAAATCATGCCAAGATCAACGGCAACATGTTACACCACTAGGGAAACCGCATAACATGAAGAACATCACCGGCTCAACAAAATCACCAAAAACTCGCACAATGATCAATGTGGATCATAAAAAAAAAGGACACAATTAGAAAACATTAGCAAGTAGATTAGAATCATCAATAACAACTCCACCAACACCACTTATCAAATCTTTATCGATCAACATCTGAAACTCAAGAATACTCAAATAACAACAACTATCACGAAGAAATATAACTTGAGGGGCACCAAATTAGGAACCATTTGAAATAAAGATACACAAGACCATCCCAAACAATCTCCCAAAATCTCAGCTCAAGATCTAATCACACCAGAATATACTAGAGAAAATAATGAACTCTGCAAAGAACTGATCATATGATATGATCAATTAGGCTTTATGGGTTACCAAAACCAATACAAAAGAATATAATGATACTAGAGATACTCCATACACCAAACCATGATCCCAATAAACCAATCTGCAATCACTAGAGAAAGAATATGTTGATGTCAATGACAACAACATATCCTAGAAGCAACAATGTCCAACAATCTCTCCCTTTGGCATTGATGGCAACATATGAATGTGAAAAAAAATCAATGCAAAGAAAGAAAACATCTCCAATAGACTCCCCCTAAGATCAAGAAGATAAAATAATTTTTCACATGTTTCTCTCCCCCTTGGACATCAATGCCAAAGATCTCAAAACAAAAAACCAAACTCTCCCCCTTTGATAGGAAAAACATGATTCTTTCCCAACAGACTACTCCACCAGAGGGGAAACATGGTCAACTCGTCAATCTAGACAAAGAGACAAGACTATGAAGTCCACCGGATTGATGCAACTCAATGCATCTAGTTCTCATTAGGAGGGGTAGATACCTGTAACTTGTCTCTCAAATAGACAAATGTATCTGCAGGCATAGGCTTAGTGAAAATATCAACATTTTGTGCCTTTGTAGACACATACTCCAACTTAACTTCCTCTTCACTAACTTTTTCCCTTAATAAATGATATTTGATTGGCACATGTTTAGTCTTTGAATTTTGCATCGAATTCTTTGACATATTAATAGCATTGTAATTATCACAATATATGACAATAGGCTCATCATAGATAATTCCGATATCCTTCAACATTTGTTTCATCCAAACTATTTGAGTGCAGTTACTAGCAGCAGTAACGTACTCAACTTCAACAGTAAATAAGGACACTGAATCTTGTTTCTTACTAGCCCATGAAACCAATTTCTTACCCAAAAAGAAAACACCACCAGAGTTACTTTTTTGGCCATCAACATCACCAACCCAATCAACATCAGTGTAAGCACATAACATGAAATCATCATTTCTTGGATACCACAAACCATAATCCACAGTTCCTTTCAAGTATCTGAATATCCTCTTTACAACAGTGACATGACTTTCTTTCGGATCAACTTGATATCTAGCAGTCATGCACACAACATGCATAATGTTTGCTCTAGTCTGAGTAAGATATAGAAGTCCACCAACCATATATCTATACAAAAAATGATTAGCTTTCAAAGATTCATCATTTTTAGACAATTTGAAGCTAGTCACCAAAGGAATTCGAACCAGTTTAGAGTCATCTAACCCAAACTTCTTCAATAATTCCTTCACATATTTAGTTTGAGTTACAAAAATACCTTTTCCAGTCTATGAAAAATGCAATCCTAAGAAAAAATTCATTTCTCCTATCATAGATATCTCAAATTATTTCTCCATAAATCAACAAACTTCATACTCAAGTTATCATCTCCTCCAAAAATAATATCATCAACAAAGACTCCAACAATTAAGATGTTATCATTCTCAATCTTAAAGTACAAATTACTATCAATAGTACCTTTATTAAATCCCAATTTCAGCAAATACTTATCCAATCTAGCATACCAGACTCAAGGGGCTTGTTTCAATCCATAAAGAGATTTCTTCAGTTTGCATACCATGTCTTCATCATTTGATAATGAAAATCCATCAGGTTGCTAAATGTAGACTTCTTCCTCAAGATCACCATTCAGAAAAGATGAATTGACATCCATCTTATATACTTTGGAATCCTTATAGGTAGCATATGCAAGCAACAGTTTAACAACTTCAAGTCTAGATACTAGAGAAAAAGTATCATCATATTCAATCCCTTCTTTCTGTCAGTATCCTTTGCATACCAATCTTTCTTTATTTCAAACAATTTCACCAACTTCAATCAATTTATTCCTGAATGCCCCTTTAGTGAAAAAAACATTCTTATCTTTAGGTCTAGGAACAAGCTCCAACGTGTTATTCTTTTCAATCTAATCTAATTCTTCTTTCATGGCCCTTATCCAATTGTCATCTTTTCAAGCTTCCAAAACATCTTTAGGTTCAATTTTAGAAATCAAGCATACCTCTTCAATAGCTAGCCTTCTTCTAGTCATCACACCTTTATTTTTATCACCAATACTCTTATTTTCAGAATTATTCAATCTTACATACCTCAGAGTCTTTTGATTATTTTGACTTCTGGGCTCATGCACCTCTCCACCGGCAGCAGAAACATCTGGATTAATAGTCTCTATTAGATCACTCCACTTCAATTCTTCAGTTTGAATAGGTGTTAGAACAACATGCTAACCATCATCATATCCACATGCTCTGAACTCTTTTCCAAGGTTCTCATCAACCTTCACATTTGCACTTTCCACTATCTTTCTCAGTCTCTTATTGTAGCACCAACAGGCTTTTCTCTTTGTTGAATATCCCAAGAAAATTCCTTCATCACTTGTTGCATCAAACTTTCCTATATCCTCATCTCTCTTGATATAACACCTTCTACCAACAATTCTAAAATATCTCACAGTAGGAACATGACCAGACCATAGCTCATAAGGGGTCTTACCGATATAACCTTTTATATGAACTCGGTTAAATGTGTAAACATCAATACTAACAACTTCTCTCCAGTGGATCTTTAGAACATTTCCTTCAATTAGCATAGTCAGGTTGCAACATCTGAGACAATGCTATTATTCCTTTCAACAACTCCATTCTCATGTGGGGTTCTAGGAGTAGATAATTGTCTTCCAATACCATCCTTCTCATAGAATGAATCAAACGCACCGGATCAAAATTATCCTCCTCTATGAGATCTCAAACATTTCAGCTTCAGTCCTATCTCAATTTCAACCTTTTCTTTGAATATCTTGAATTTATCCAATACTTCTAATTTTTCCTTCAAAAAGACAACCCACATCATCCTAGAATAATCATCAATTAGCAACATAAAATATCTGTCACCCTACACACTTCTAATGTTTGTAGGTCCACATAGGTCAGTATGCCCAAGATCTAGCAATCAATCAGATGTATATTGATTTCTCTTGAAATAAGTTCTTGTTTTCTTACCCATTTGACATTCTTTACATACTGGATTAGCAGGCTTAACAATTTTAGGCAAATCTCTAACAACTTGTGTAGAAATGATCTTAATCATTAAATCGAAATTAACATGACACATTGTCCTATGCCACAACCAAATCTCATTAATCTGAGCAATCAAACAACTTATCTCACCAACATTCAAATGAAAGATATTACCTTCAGTCTTAGTTCCAGATGCAATCTCTATACCAGAGGCATTTAGGATCTTGCATTTACCATTCTTAAATTGTAAGTCATAGCCTTTGTCTACCATCTGTCCAATACTTAAAATATTATGCTTCAAACCTTCAACATACAAGACACCATCAGTGTTATGCTTACCATCATAGGAAATAGAACCTCTACCACAAATCACACAGCCTTTGTCATCTCCAAATCTCACTATTCCACCATCATATCTTTTCATACTCACAATTTTTTTTTTATCACCAGTCATATGATGTGAACAACCACTATCAATCACCCATTCATCTTTCTTTTCAACTTTAGTAGCTAAATTTTTCTCCTCAAAAGTGTAGCTTGCGGAATCAACAAGTACTAGTCTATCTTCTTTGATAGCAATAAACACTACTTCATCTGGTACACCTTCTTCGGCAACATAATAATAGTTATTATGATGCTTGTACTTCCATTTAGACTTGTACGGTTTATCATGCTTCTCATGCTTCTCATATATATCATTCCTATCATGCTTATCAATTTTATCATATCTATCATATTTAGTCATTCTCTCTGGGCACCTAGAAGAAAAATGTCCTATCTTATTGCAAGAGAAACATTTCAGAGACAATTTTCCATCATACTTACCATCTCCCTTAGGCAATCTCTGGGAAATCAATGCTTCAAGCTATTAGGTCTTGGAGACAACTGAGAGGGGGAGGTGAATCAGTTGTCTAATAAATTCAAATCAAAAACTTTTAACCAACTTAATACTTAATACCAGTAAACCAGTTCAGTATGCCGGTAGACAGTGTTAATAGTAAATTGCTATACCGGTAAGAATTAATGCATGAGACATAAACACAAAGTCATCCACAACACTTGACACCAATATTTGTACGTGGAAACCCTGTAAGGGGAAAAACCACAGTGGGAAACCTTACCCACAATCAGATGATACTACTGCAAATAGTAAGTGTACAAAAGGGGGTCTGCACATGCAGAAAGGCCAACAACCTAGAGCTCACTGCTCAATCACAAATGGGAGTCACATTGACTACAGTTGGATGATTAAATCCAATAATAATGTACTGCACAAAATCACATCTTCATATGCTGAATTCAGTACCGGTGTAATGCTGATATGCTTTTACAAAAACCTAACTTCACCTTCAAATGATGTCTTCATGTATGCCTTTGCTTTATCTCGCATATACGTTCACTTGAATCTTTTTCGCATTTCACACTTGATCTTACAAATAAGATCTTATATTTATACCATACCCTAAGACCAATTTTAGTAGGTCAACTCTACAAGATATTACAATAAAAACATTTTACAAATAATATAATATCCGATGCAATAACCGATTAAACATGTCGGCTTAATGCATTTACAACAATAATAAATCATCTCCATAGCATGCCATGCTGATCTGGAAAAGATAAACCTGCCAGTGTAACCCTAGATAACCTGGACCTATTTGCCAGTAAAAGCAAATATGCAAATATGAATATACCAATGATTATTACTTCAAAATAAAGTGTCCACATGATGTCTTCAACATTACCAAGTGTCTTCCATGTCATTCCAGGTATCGGTGAACATTATATCCTGCTAGTTAATCATATACCAGTAATTGTTGCACAGATTACTGCTTGCCGATGAATGTTGCTGGATCTCCAAAGTAGGTGTATTTAGTAGGTGTTGACATCAATGACAAAACCATACCAAAATACCAACAATATCCCCCTTTGGCATTGATGGCAACACAAGATGGAAAAACCATCACAGTGCCAAAACAGAAATGCCAAGTACAAAAACCAACAATCTCTATTTCTCCCCCTGGGAGTAACAATACCAATCTTTCATGTGTTTTTCAAAATCTCTCCACTAAAATCTCTTTTTCTTACCAAAAAGATAATGTGTTTTTCCATAGATATCTCTCCCCCTTTGACATCAAATGCCAAAGTCACAAAAAGTCAAGTTCATACAAAATACCAACCAATTCAATATACCAACTACTCCCCCTGAGAAGTAGCTTCCTCATCAAATACCAGAATAAAAGATTTGTCCATTTAATTCTGCCGGTTGATGAGAATCATCAACTGTGTAAGTCACTACCGGTGGTGGTATGACTCCGAGCTGATCTTTGAGATACTCAAAAGTTTCCTTAGGCAAAGGTTTTGTGAAAATATCTGCAAGTTGTTCTTTAGTATTCACATAAACCAGTTTTATCTCTTTTTCTTCAACTTTTTCCCTTAGAAAATTCAGTTTGATAGAAACATGTTTTGTTTTAGAATGTAATACCGGATTTTAAGATATATCAATTGCTGTAGTGTTATCATAGTATATAGTAATAGGTTCCTTGCATTTTACCTTTATGTCTTTCAACATTTGTTTAAGCCAAAGTACTTGTGTACAATTTGTTGCTGCTGCAACATATTCTGATTCTGCTGTTGATAAAGATGTACAACTCTGTTTCTTACTCAACTAAGAGACTAATCTTTTTCCAAGAAAGAATGCTCCTCTAGTGGTGCTTTTCTTATCATCCACATCTCCTACCCAATTTGCATTTGTATATGCACATAGATCAAAATTTTCATCTTTAGGATACCATAATCCAAGATTTGTTGTGCCTTGTAAGTACTGAAAAATCCTTTTTACTGCTGATTCATGATTTTCCCTATGATTACTCTGAAATCTAGAAACTATACATACTGCATTCATAATATCAGGTCTGGTTTGTGTCAAGTATAGTAAACCTCCTATCATAGATTTGTATCTAGTTGGATTAACAAGTATAGATTCATCCCTTTGAGATAATTTATCATTTGTAGTCATAGGTGTGCTTACCAGTTTAGAGTTCTCCATTCCAAATTTCTTTAGTAGTTCTTTCAAGTACTTAGATTGACTCAAAAATATACCTTTATCAGTCTGTAAGATCTGCAATCCTAAAAAGAATTTTATTTCTCCAATCATAGACATTTCAAATTCTTGCTGCATTTCAAGAGAAAATTCTTTGCATAATTCATCTTCTCCTCCAAAGATTATATCATCAACAAATACTTCAATAATCAAGATGTCATCATTAGTTACTTTGTAATATAAATTGCTATCTGCATTTCCTTTAGTAAAACCAATCTTTAAAAGATACTTATCTAATCTTGCATACCAAGCTCTTGGGGCTTGTCTCAATCCATACAGAGCTTTTCTTAACCTGCAAACCATATCATTGTCATCTCTCAAAGAAAATCCATCAGGTTGTTCAATATAGACTTCCTCTTCAAGATCTCCATTCAAAAATGCACATTTAATATCCATTTGATAAACTTTGTAATCCTTGTGAGCTGCAAAAGCCAAGAATAATCTAACTGCCTCAATTCTGGCTATCGGTGCAAAGGTTTCATTGTAATCAACTCCTTCTTTCTGAGAATATCCCTTACACACTAGTCTTGCTTTATTTCTGACAACCTTACCATCTTCATTAAGTTTGTTTCTAAATACCCATTTGGTTCCAATTACATTTTTATTTTTAGGCCAGGGAACTAATGTCCAAGTATTATTTTTCTCATTTTGTCCTAATTCTTCTTCCATAGCTTTAATCCAAAATTTATCTTCACATGCCTCATTGATAGTTAATGGTTCAATTTGAGAAATAAGACATACCTCTTCATTTGCCAATCTTCCTCTTGTCATAACTCCTTTAAATTTGCTTCCAATTATCTGATCTTCAGAATGATTCAGTCTTACATATCGGGGTGTCTTAGACTGTTGTTGTTCTTCAATTACTGTGGAATCCTCTGATGATACCGGAGTAACTGGATCATCATTATGTACCAGTGGATTTATTGTAGGTTCATTTGTCATAATGTCTGTTTCTGGTTCAGAGTCTATATATCTTGAAGTTCCTCTGAATTGTTCATCAATCTTTACATTTGTACTCTCAACAATTTTCTGTAATCTTTTATTAAAATATCTATATGCCTTGCTCTTAGATGAATAACCAAGAAATATTCCTTCATCACTTCTAGGATCAAACTTTCCAATATACTCATCTCTTCTAATATAACATTTACTTCCAAAAATTCTGAAATACTTAAGAGTAGGAATATTACCAAACCATAGTTCATGAGGGGTCTTACCGGTTTCACCTTTGATGTGAACTTTGTTGAATGTATAGACAACAGTGCTTACTGCCTCTCTCCAGTACACATGTGGTAGATTTGCTTCTGATAAAATACTTCTTGCTGCATCCAAGATATTTTTGTTTTTCCTTTCAACAACTCCATTCTGTTGTGGTGTCTGAGGTGCTGATAACTGTCTTTTGATTCCATTCACTTCACAGAATGTATTAAAATCTTTAGATGTGAATTCTCCTCCTTGATCTGATCTTAAACATTTTATTTTCTTACCGGTTTCATTTTCAACCATTGCTTTGAATAGTTTGAACTTCCCAAGTGCTTCTGATTTTTCTCTGAGAAAAGTAACCCAACACATTCTAGAGTAATCATCAATAATTAGCATGAAATATCTATCACCTTGTAAGCTTTTAGTTCTAGCTGGACCACATAAATCAGTGTGAATTAAATCAAGAGCATTATTGGATTTTTCTGGAATACTTTTGAAACTAGCTCTAACTTGTTTTCCAAATTGACATTCCTTGCAAATTGTATTCTGAGGTTTCACAATTTTAGGTAGATCTCTAACTGCCTTAGAAGTACTAATTTTTACCATGCAATCAAAATTTACATGACATAGTCTCTTATGCCATAACCAACTTTCATCTATATGTGCAATTAATCATGCCTTTTCACTGCTATTCAAATGAAAGATATTACCTCTAGTGTGATTACCGGTTGCAATTTCCAAACCAGTTCTATTCATGATTTTGCATTTTCCATTTTAAATTGTAACTGAAAACCTTTCTCAACTAATTGACCAACACTTAAAAGATTATGTTTTAATCCTTCAACATAGTAGACATTGTCAGTGTTATGTTTACCATCAAGAGATATTGAACCCTTACCTTTGATTGAACAGGCTTTGTCATCTCCAAATCTTACTAAACCTCCATTGTATTCTTGAAAGTTCAAGAATTTACCTTTGTCTCCAGTCATATGATGTGAGCATCTTGAGTCAATAATCCATTCATCCTTTGATTCAACTTTAGCTGCTAGGGCTTGTTCTACCAATTGAGCAATAGGTGCCAGTTGATCTTCTATTATAGCAACAAAAACCCATCCATTGTCTATTGGATCCTCATCAGAATCATCAGTCACACCTTCATCAGCAATGTAACAAGATTTATCTTTGTTCTTCTTAAATCTATATCTCTGATATTTAGGATTAGGCTTGTATGTTCTTCTAGCTTCTTCTCTTAGTCTAGCATGTCTATCAAGGCATCTTGAAGCCATATGACCAATCTTATTGTAGTTAAAACATTTAAAGGGTGCTTTACCTTCATACTTACTTCCAATTGGACCTTTTGGCATTTTTCTTGCAAATAGTGCTTCAAGTTCTTCAAGCTCTTCATTCTCCTTCCTGGTTTCTTCAAGTTCTCTTGCATAAAAGGATCTCTAGTCTGATTTGTCAAATGATGGAGTAGATGATGTTGATGCTTTAAAGGCCAAATCAGTTTTTTATAGTAGCAACAGGACCAAACTCCTCAATTTCAAAAGCTGAAAGTTTTCCAATCAATGTATCCCTAGTTATTGATGTATTAGGCATTGTTCTCAACTTATTTATAGCAGTAACCTTCATTTTATATGCCGGTGGCAAACCTCTTAAGATTTTTGAAACAATCTCATCCTCACTCAAGGTTCCTCCAAAACATTTGATACCCAAAACAATTTCATTTACTCTTTCCATAAAAGCAGAAATCCTTTCGTCTTCTTCCATTTTCAGATGTTCATACCTGACTCGGAAGCTTTCAAGTTTTGTAATTTTGACTGTGGAGTCTCCTTCATTCAGTGTTTCCAAATGATCCCAAATAGCTTTAGCAGTAGACCTATCTGATAATCCCATGATTTGTTGATCTGATAATGCGCTCAAGAGTGCTTCTCTTGCTTTGCAATCATTTTCTTCATCTTTAGCTAAAGTAGTTGGAGCAGTCTGACTAGCTACGGCAGCAGTATAACCATTCTTAGTAACTTCCCAGATGTCCTTACCAATGCAATTCAGATGTGTCTCCATTCTGATCTTCCATATCCCATAGTTGGTTCCATCAAGTTTAGGACTATCCTTCCTGAAATAATTAGTAGACATTGGATCTCCTCAAGTTGTTAAACTTCTGCAAAAGGAGGACTAGGCTCTGATACCAATTGTTAGGTCCTAGAGACAACTGAGAGGGGTGGGTGAATCAGTTGTCTAATAAATTCAAATCAAAAACTTATTAACCAACTTAATACTTAATATCAGTAGACAGCGTTAACAATAAATTGCTATATCAGTAAGAATTAATGCATGAGACATAAACACAAAGTCATCCACAACACCTGACACCAATATTTCTATGTGGAAACCCTGTAAGGGGAAAAACCATGGTGGGAAACCTTACCCACAATCAGATGATACTACTGCAGATAGTAAGTGTACAAAAGGGGGTCTGCACATGCAGAAAGGCCAACAGCCTAGAGCTCGCTGCTCAATCACAAATGGGAGTCACACTAACTACAGTTGGATGATTAAATCCAATAATAATGTATTGCACAAAATCACATCTTCATATGCTGAATTCAGTACCGGTGTAATGCTGATATGCTTTTACAAAAACCTAACTTCACCTTCAAATAATGTCTTCGTGTATGCCTCTACTTTATCTCGCATATACCTTCACTTGAATCTTTTTCGCATTTCACACTTGATCTTACAAATAAGATCTTATATTTATACCATACCCTAAGACCAATTTTAGTAGGTCGGCTCTACAAGATATTACAATAAAAACATTTTACAAATAATATAATATCCAATGCAATAACTGATCAAACATGTCGGCTTAATGCATTTACAACAATAATAAATCATCTCCATAGCGTGCCATGCTGATCTAGAAAAGATAAACCTGCCAGTGTAACCCTAGATAACCTGGACCTATTTGCCAGTAAAAGCAAATATGCAAATATGAATATACCAATGATTATTACTTCAAAATAAAGTGTCCACATGAGGTCTTCGACATTACCAAGTGTCTTCCATGTCATTCCAAGTATTGGTGAACATTATATCCTGCCGGTTAATCATATACCAGTAACTGTTGCAAAGATTACTGCTTGCCGGTGAATGTTGCTGGATCTCCAAAGTAGGTGTATTTAGTAGGTGTTGACATCAATGACAAAACCATACCAAAATACCAACACAAGCATTTCCAATTCTCTTTCTTGCACTTCCATCTATCTTCTCTCTCTTTCATATGGGTTAGTGCAGGATCATAGGGGGCCAAAAAGTGGCGATGTGAAAAAATAGTCTTTTCCACTTGCCTAAAAACGCAAAAAATCCATGACTTTTGCTTGGCCTGGGTGTCAGTACACCTTGGCATGGTAAACACCTAGGAAAATTGGATATCCAATATTATCGGATATCCAATTTTTATAGGTAATTTTAAATTTAAAAATAAATTATATATTATATAATATATAATATTATATTATATAATATAATATAAATATTATATATAATATTAGATTATATTATATTATATAATGTAATATTATATTATATGATGTAATAATATATTATATAATATATTGTTATTTTAAAATTATTTAACTATAAAAATCGGAAATCCGATTTCTCTGAGACAATAAAAGAGGACTATGACAGCCTATGGGTTATTTTTTACCCACGAGCTATGCAAATTCAAGCAAATCCGATATCTGGTTGGACCCAATATCTGATTTTGTGACCCAAATTTGCAAAAAAATCAAATAAAAGGTAGGATTTTAATTGTTTTTCATAATTTTCATTCAAATTTTTGCTTTTTTTTAATGTTTATTTGTTTTTTCATACAAAATATGTTTTTTTCATAAAAAATATGTTTTTTTAAATCAAATACAAAATTATTCAAATATTTTAACTAAATTCAATTGTTTACATTCAATTAGATTAAAAATGGAGGATAACAGTGAAAATATTGATCAACTACAACAACCAAACCCTCCTGCACAAAACCCTCCTTTGTCAAACCCCCTCAATTTAGGATTTAATTGCATAAAATTTGAACCAATTGAGAGGGATTGTAGATGTCTATCGTAGGATCCCTCGCTTGAACCCAATGTTTGATCCCTTGATATCCATCATAAAGAGTATAGAAACCATCACTGAGGAGCACAATGCCCCTCTTTTGTGGCAAGATTCTATGAGGGAAATATATGCGGATGTCTTGTCCTATAAGGAGATCAAGGATCTCAAGATATCCAAAGTCATTATCGCCATATTTTTTGTGAATCCCCGCACTAGTCAACCCATAGACCCCCAAAAAATAAAAATTTCTATTAAATGGTGCACAAATGATTATATTGTGAAAAAAAATTGGGATCGTTGGTGGATGGTTTTTGATAAACCACCCAACAACAATCTTGATGTCCCCTTCTACTTCAGCAAAAAATTGTATGGTGAGTTTGTTTTAGGAAAACATGTGAACTACTTTGACATCCAACATTTCCAGGGTGTGGGTTTTGGTATGCCCCAAAATAGACCTAGGGTAGTCAGAGTAGTCTAGGGCCCATATGTCCCCCCTCCTCCTATTGATCCCCAACCTCCAGTGCAACATCCAGATATCATCTATGAGGCGACATCACGGACCATATCAGCTATTCACTCTTTGAGTAGCCTTTTGGTTTCTCAGGCTAGGGTAGTAGCTCAGCCTTCTTTTGATGGTAGCGGTGCATCCTGTGGCGCTAACACGTCCTTCTTGGCTCCACACATTTGCGTGCCCCATAGTTGTGTCATGTGTGGGCACCTATGCTTTGGTCCAGTTGGACAACCTATTGATCCTCATGCACACACTACAGATTATGAGGTGCATGAGATGGACGATGCACCAGATGTTATGATAGGGAATAGAGGATACCCTGGAGATTCCTCACATGCTAGAGGCGAGGGGGCACCTTCATCATACATTGATAATGTAGTGGTAAGATTTGTATTTTCACAATTCATTCTATATTTTAAATGAATATTTATAATCTAGATAATTTATTAATTACTAATGTTTATTTACATAGTCTATTTAACAGTTGATGACAAAGGAGGAGTTGACATAGATCCAAGAGGGAATTTGAAGGCCATTTCATTTGGCCTTGATAGCTTTACGGTACATATATTATTGCACCTAGTCTTTTGTATTTTATTGTACATAAATGATCATCATTTATATTGGAATTAATTAGATTATGTAGTAACTTACATGTATATCTTATTTTACTCTTGTAGGGCACAAGTAGCGCGGGGCTGTGCGATTCAGGATCTGGTAATGTAGCTAGAGACAAGGGAAAGGAAATTCAATGCAAATATGATTGAATGAATAATTTAAATAACTTATAATGATTATACACGTCTAGACATAGATTGATAGTTTCACATACTTGTTGTGTATATGTATAGAAAATTCTTGGCTTGATATCCTTGTTGACTACACCCATTATACCTGAAGATGAAGAAGAAGAAGAAGAAGAGATGCCTCGGTACATGTGTTTATTTTATTTTGTGTTTAGTAGATATAATTCGTTATTAGCAGTGATAATTATATGCTAACTTGTATCAATATCATGTTTGTAAACATATGTTGGTTGTGTATGAAAATATTGAAAACACACCTCCTCTACCGAAGAAATACATCAAGAGTCCTCCAAAGTCGAAGAGAAAACATGGAGATGAGGTAAGAAAGAATAGTTCAATTATAGTTCATTTTTTATGTTAACTTTTCGAATGTGAGCTATATAATATAACTAATCTTAATCGTGGTTTATTTTTTCTTGTGTAGGATCCTTCAGAGCCAAGCAGTCCGGCAAAGAGGATCAATTTTGATGATCAATCAGTAGCTTAGGATTTTATAGATAGTTTTGGGATGCTTACATATCTAGTTGGCATACATATTTTGTATATTGACATATATTCACATATATAGACATACATTTTGTTTGAGTTGGTGTTTATGCCATATTTGTGTATGGACATACACTTGTAATCATTTGACATTTTCATATATATAGAAGTTGATATTTGATCATATAAATTATTTCTCATGTGTGCATGGTGTTATTATTTTAAACTTTAATCTTGAATCCAATAATTAACAATGGTTAATAATGATTATTTAATGAACAATACAATTCATTTCATTTCATCGTAAGTGTTGTTTGTATAATGGTTAAATTTGGTTGCCTTTAGCAACTTCACCAAATTTAACGACCTCCTTTCTCATCAGGCCTCAACGAGGTCAAATTTGGAAGACAAGTGTTTTGATGGATTCTCAATGTAAATAAGGTGAAATATAATATTTTTTATGTAATAAGGTCATCTAGACCAATATTTATTATGTCTAGTCATAGGTTACTCATATTGGCAAAATTGCTCAAGATTGCTCAAAAGTTGTAAAAAGTTGTCAATCGGGGATTCATGTGTCGAAATTATTCATCTTGGTTTTTCAAAATTCCCTACAGTTTTATTAGGGCATCATTTTTTCCGTTAGCGAAAAAATTGTCAGTCTCATTCAATCATATGTTGTCGTGTGGCCAATTTATCGTTCTACTCATCGTGATCACGAACCGTCAGTTCTAACATGTTCAGTTAGGCATTCTTACCCTATTCATCCTCTTATTCCCCCCCCCCCCTCGGTCAAACACTCAGGGTCATACCTTATCGGCGTCGTCCCTTGAGTGCCTTAAGTGATAAAAATTATCAAACTTTGACGGGCCCTAACTCAAAATTTGTGGCACCTGCGAGCAATCTGTTTGAACTTACGGGGCCATGAGAGGGGTCCCTACACAAGCCTATCTCAGTTTTTCAAGATTCCCTATGGTTTTATTAGGATAACATTTTTTCAGTTGGTGAAAAAATTATCAAGACATCATTCAATCAAATGTTGTCGTGTGGCCAATTTCTCGTTCTACTCATCGTGATCATGAACCATCAGTTCTGACATGTCTAGATAGGCATTCTTATCCTATACATTCTCCTTACCCCTCCCCCCCCCCCCCCCACTTGGTTGAACACTCGGGGTCATACCCTACCGTCATCGTCCCTTGAGCACCCTAAGTGCTAAAAATTGTCAAACTTTGACGGTCCCTAACTCAGAATCCATGGCACCTGCAAACAATCTATTTGAACCTATAGGTCCATGAGAGGGGTCCCTAAGAAAGCCTATCTTTATTTTAAAATATTCCCTATGGTTTTATTAGGGCAACATTTTTTTCAGTTGGCAAAAAAATAGTCAGTCTCATTCAATCAAATGTTGTCATGTGGCCAATTTCTCATTTTGCTCGTCGTGATCACGAACCGTCAGTTCTGACATGTCCAATTAGGCATTCTTACCCTATGCATGCTCCTATTCCCCCCCCACTTGGTCGAATGCTCAGGGTCATACCCTACCGACATCGTTCCTTGAGCTACACTAATCAAGAGTATCTCCATGTGACAATGTTGAACTACACCAATCAACAATAGACCATACATTAGAGAAATTTGCAACTGAAATCCTCAATATCTCCTTAACTAGAGCTCTCTTCAAACATGCACCTGCTCCATCATGCTCCCCCTTCCCATGTCCTGCCTCAAAAAAACACCAAATATGAGGTATATGCCTCTCTACATGCATTCTAATCAACCAATAAAACCTACAGACATTCTTGAATTGACCCATATAGTTATCTGACCATATGAGATGTCAATCAATTGCAATATCTTTCTCATGCAAGAACTCAAAAAAATTCTTGAAATAATGTTGCACATACTCGGAGGAGTGTGATCTATCATCACTCATATAAAAGTGATACTCCTTGATTATCTTCCTGTCATCTTCTATACTATCAGGAGCATGTCTATATGTAATGTAAACAAAAATAGCAATCTGGATTGAATTGTAGTATGAGATTGTACCTCATTTTGTGGTTGCAATGTATAGTTCTCTACAAAATCAACCACCGATATAATAGCACCAATCCAGAAAGAATTCTTACACATCCTGGACTGTCGATCCAACCACTGAGACCTATGGGTGTGTCTTGTATACTTGTAGAAAATAGTTTCCTTAAAATCAAAAATAAAATCAACAACACTCACTTCTCTTGAGACTAATTTGCATCTAGAACCTTCACCTCCACTCTTCAAAGTACATTTCACTATCTCGTATCTTTTTTTCTCAACATAATTCTTTCCAAACTTGTTTTCGCTGCCCTCATGACAACATGAAACAAACTTTGACAACCCACCACATTGTGAGCACTTCTCATTAAAACAATCATTTCTATAGAAATAGCAACCATCATCTATAGGGCATAAAAATAGATCTTGCAAATCTCTTGATGATCTCGGAAATAGGATTGCACCACAATCCTGCAACATCTCATTAGTATGCATCGTAGAACGAATGTGGCATAAAAGTTCATGGTACATTGAAAACTCCACATGGTACTTGCAACAATTACGAATCTTAAGAGGTACACAATAAAATGACTTCAAAGATTCAAAGGCCCTTTGTGATATTTGCAAAGTTGGATGTACTTCACAAAAATTTTTGTACAACATTGTTTGTCTTGATTCCAAGAAATGTCTGGGATGTGGTGTGCAATCTCGGTTGTCAATCCTTAATTTCAAAATATCCTTTACATTGGGTGATACTCTATAATTAGAGTGCCAAAAATGTTGAATCTCCTCCTTCACATTGTCAGTCAACTTTCTATCAACACGTGGAAGCCTCCCACCAAAATCCCATGTATAATGTTGAAGTGGATCGTGAAGTCTTTGTCTTCGTGCAAGTGCTCTATCCAAAGTTTTATGGTTTATATTCAAATCAACACAAGTTTTCTCATTTGATGAGCCTTCCTTAATTGATGGCTTACTAAGGAGGTTGTAATCACTCTTCGAGTGACTCTCTTACCTCTTTCCTTGGTATTCTTTCCAATAGAATTGAGAACATTAGATAGATTTTTGACAATAATCAAATTTCTCTCCATCTTCTTGTTCATACGAATCTTCAATTTGTTTAGAAATGGTCTGATATTTATCATCTTTAGCAATTGAACAAAAAGTTGGCATTGCTCAGTCAATGTCTTATTGCTAAAATTTTGGTCGAAAAGTTATGTAGCCCACAATCGAATGTTTCTTGTTGGCCTCTTTTCTTCAAGATTTGCAATAATGTTCTCATCAATTTCAAGTAACCATTTTGGGGTTCTTCAAGGTCTTGGATTTGGAACATTTCTTTCATCCATGAGAGGGTCTTCATTTATGAAGTAATTAGGTGTTGCATATTGTTCACTTGGTTGAGCAATTCCACCTTCAATGCCAAAGTTTTCCACATTTTCACCTCCAATGTCAAAATTTTCCACATGTTCACCTCCTATGTTAAAATTTTCTACATTTTCACCTTCAATGTCAAAAAATTTCATATTTACACCAAAATTATGGACACCTTCATTGTCAACTCCCAAATTTTCACTTTCCCTTCTCACATCATCTTGAGCATTTTCATTATCGCTTTCAACATTTTCAACATGTTCAACATTTTCACTTTCAAAATCTACATTTTCATTTTCAATAACTTGTTCAACATTTTCAAATTCAATTTCTTCTTCACTTGAAGTAACATTAGCAATATTTAACATACCTTGTCTTCTCCTCTTATTACCTTCTCTATCTCTTTCTCTATACACTTCAATTTGGTCATTTGAAAGCTTTCTTTTTCATTTAGACTTTCGACGACTACTACTCCCCATTTACCTCCACAAAGATGCTGCTAAATGATTGACAATGTAATATTTGACTTTAAGAATCTCTCAAAAGCACAAATTTATCTCAACCTGTCTGAAAACCAATGATTGTCGATAGAAATCGGATATCCAATTATATCATATATTTGATTTGAATGCATAAATTTGGGGTTCCAAAAATAATTCCCGTTGTCAGCTTTTTTTTAATTGTTTCCACATTAATGCCAGTGGCAAAAATCAGATATCGAATTTGAGTACTCATATTTTAGAGAGAGAGAGAGAGACATTAGGGGAGGGGGAGAGAGAGAGATTAGGGTAAAGAGAGGGAGGGGGTAGGGAGAGAGAGAGAGAGAGAGAGAGAGAGAGAGAGAGAGAGAGAGAGAGAGAGAGAGAGAGAGAGAGAGAGAGAGAGAGAGAGAGAGAGAGGGGGAGAGAGAGAAAGATTAGGGGAGATGGGGAGAGAGAGATTAGGGGAGAGGGAGAGAGAGACTAGGGGAGAGGGGCAGATGTCCTAAAGGGTCATATGGTGTCTTAAGGGCTCATATGACACATTATGACCCCTTAGGACAAAATATAACCCATAATGACACAATTCGATGTCGTAAGGGGTCACATGTTGTCTTAAGGGGACATAGGACCCAATATGATTTCATATGATATAATATGACCCATAACGACATTGTATAGTGTCTTAAAGGGTCATATTGTGTTGTAAGGGGTCATATGGTGTCTTAAGGGGTCATATGACACAATATGACCCATAACGACATAATTTGGTGTGGTAAGGGGTCATATGGTGTCCTAAGGGGTGATAGGACACAGTATGACCCCTTAGGACACCATAGGACCTATAATGACCCAATATGGTGTCATAAGGGATCATATGCTGTCCTTAGGGGTCATATGGTATCCCATGACCCCTTAGAACACTGCATGTCCCCTAAAGACACCATATGGTGTCATAAGGGTTCATATGATCCACAAGGACACCATATAGTGTCGTAAAGGGCCATATTGTGTCCTAAGGGGTAATATGATGTCTTCAGGGGTCATATGACACAATAACCTCTTAAGACACAATATGACCCATAACAACACAATTTGGTGTCATAAGGGGTCATATTGTGTCCTAAGGGGTCATAGGACACAATATGACTCCTTAGGATACCATAGGAGCCATAACGACCCAATATGGTGTCATAAGGGGTCATATGTTGTCCTTAGGGGTCATATGGTATCCCATGACCCTTTAGGACACCATATGACCCCTAACGACACCATATGGTATCCTAATGGGTCATAGTGTGTCATAAGGTTGCAAGATGAACCATTATTACAATATAAAAAGTAGTGCAATACTGCTTACAAAAAATTGACACCTAAGGGGTCATATAGTGTCCTAAGGGGTCATAGGACACAATATGACCCTTTAGGACACAATATAACCCCTTCCCTCTCCCTCTCTCTCCTCCCTCCCACTCCCTTTCTCTCTCCCCCCTCCCCCCTCTCCCTCTCTCTCCCCTAAGATCTCTCTCTCTCTCTTCCCTCCTCTCTCTCTCTCTACCCCCTAATCTCTCTATCTATCTCTCTCTCCCCTATTCTCTCTCTCTCTCTCTCTCTCTCTCTCTCTATATATATATATATATATCTCACTCTCTCTCTCTCTCTTTCTCTCTCTCCTAATCTCTTTGATAGGGAGATTGAATGAGAAGTTACTCAATAAGCCTAAATTGGTTTAATTTGTCAAGTGGGCCCAAGGATATGCTTTTTTTCTTTGTTTTCAATTAGTGTTTGCAATGAAAAATTTCAACACCCACACCTCTTCTCAAACAACCATCCCATTGTGTGTTATGCAACTTTGTTCTAGCTTGCTTCCTCGAGTTACTCAATTCCTCCACCATAGGTCCAAACTCCAAGTTGATGTCTTAACTATCATTATTGATTGGATTAGGCTCATTGTGAGTATTTCAACTATCCTTCAAGAGTTTGGAAGGATCTAACATCATTTAGGCAATCGGGTTCAACTTTTTGTTAAAACAGGGCTAGAAAGGCTACTAGCCCGTGGAGGTCTAATTGGGTGATTTTTGCTTGTATAGTGAAACATTGGCCAACACAACCATAAAACCTGACTTGGGAGGTATCAAAAAGGTCTATACTCAGGGATTTTTATGGTTTTAGCTCCTGAGAGGATGGTATAATGACTGTCCACATTTTTAGGCAATAATGTAGGGTTTTGAGAGGGTTTTGCTCATGTAACAAAGGGATTCACTTATAAACCACAAAAAAAGGCTCCAAAATCTTGTAGAAATTCTGCCACATTATTTACAACACTTCCCCAACTCTACCCTGCATGACATCATGACAAACATTTGCCATACAAACAATAAAGTGACTGTTTGATGCACTGTCACTGCATTTTTACTATTTTTGCTTCACTTTGCATGATTAGAATTTAATGGGAAACATCACCAAGTTATGTAACAAAATAAAAACACTTTGTCAACCCCTGTCACAATATTCCAAGGCATGATCATGTTCATTAAACAACTTTGGATTCAAAAAAACATTAAATTCCCCAAAACTAGGTACTTGCTGCCAGCCACAACTTCACACATTTGCAAGGTGAAATAATCATTGTTTGGAGCTCCAAATACATCCAAAACTTCAAGGAGACTAGGGCATACCTCTTCCTTAGGTTTTTTCACTCAATTGACCTTTGAGCACAAACTTATTTGAGTCTTTTTCACATTTACTAGCCAAGTCCGTCTCCAACTTGCCTAGCATGAACTCAAAAACACTTGGACTTTGTACAACCCTAGCCAAAAGATGAATTAATTACACTATACATGGGAAATAAAACTTGTCTAAGTCCATCCATGGGAGCCCAAACCTGGATTAGACAAGTTGATGCATTTTGGAGGCCAAAACCCTTGACAAGGCAGCCAAAGAACAAAAATGAAACAATTTTACAAAACTAACTTCCAAATGCACAACCTGCAAAGAAGTTACATAAAGTGAATTGAATATACACCAAGATCACTGTCCAAAAGATACAGTACAAAAATGATGAGCTATAGTACAAATTGTTGTACAAATGAGGCTCAAAACATGAGAAAAATAGAAAATTCTTGCCCTTTTGATTAATTTTGATAGAAAGTACAAAATCCAACCCTATACCAAGAAGAGGGAGGCATATATATAGAATTTGAAAGTGGTTATCAACCCCTTTACAGACATAAGGAATTTTTTTGTCTTCTTTTTACAAAAAGTGTCCAAAATGACAACTTTTGTTGCTCCAAGTAGCATTTTAGCAACCTAACACAACCAACCTTCCCAAATCACCTAGAAATGATTAAAAACACTTTATAAACATGTTTCAATTATTTCCAAAACATGGCTAATCCTATAAGGCAATTTTCCACTTCTTAGCCTTATTTGGCCTAGAAGCACAAAATTAACAATTTCAAGCCCTAAGAAGCGAAACTTGATCTCTCAAGCACAAAATGAGATCAACCACTTATTAAACCTATGAAAACACTTCAAAACTAACAAGATAATTAAGCATGAAAAATACCAAAAATGGAGAGTGAAGCATGACTAGGTTCTCTCTCTCTCTCTCTCTCTCTCTCTCTCTCTCTAAAATATCTCTGTCTCTCTCCCTTCCCCCTCCCCCCCCCTCTCTCTCTCTCTCCCCTAATCTCTCTATCTCTCTCTCCCTTCCCCCCCCCCCCTCTCTCTCTCTCTCTCTCTCTCTCTCTCTCTCTCTCTCTCTCTCTCTCTCTCTCTCTCTCTCTCTCTCTCCCCCACTCCTCCCTCTCCCTCTTCCTAATATCATATACTAATATATTTATAAATTAATATATTGTATATTAACATATTAATATATTAATAAAAAATAGATTAATTATGTGTAAATTTAATTATTGAATTTACTTATTAAAATCGGGTATCCGATTTTTGTTCTAAAAATTTCAATTTGAAATTTTGGCTCGGGTTTTCTTTGGGATTTGGCTTGAAGTGACAAGCCTACAAAGTCAACTGAAAAAATGTGTTTTTCAGTATTCCTTGATTTTCTAGACTTTTTAGTATTCGATTTTTTAAGGACATTCTCAACTTTCCAACAATATAAGGATTGTCTTATTTTGATTTTAATAAATAATTATTATTTATTTTGTAATTGAATTCTGACAAAAGTCCCGATCGATAGACTAATTGAAAAACATTCATAACTTTCAAATGGTATAACATTTTTTAAATCCAAAACATGCGTCACATCCTATGCTTCATCTACTATAGGGAAAAATTTAAAAAAATTGAATTTCATAAGGTTTTGACCAAGTTAAGGTGGTCAGACGTAGAAGTTTCTAAATTTCTGAAAATTTGTAGTAAGAAATTCATAAATAATTATTTTCTTTATAAAAATTATAAAAAAATATGTGTCAAATCCGGACATGAGTTTAATAATTATATTATAAATATTATAAAAAAATATTATGATTTGATTGTGATTAGGGTGGTCAGACATACGCCGCCTTCTTATCTTTTTCCTGAAATTTTAGTACCACTGCATTGAAATTTGAAATTTTTATCAAATAGGTTTTTTTTGTCCAAAAAACAACTAGTAGCTTAGAAACTACATTAAATTTTCTATAGATTCTCTTCTTACATATTTTAAAAATAATGTTCATAACTTATTCAAATTTTCATGTCAAATTGCATGACTTTGATTTTCTGAAATTTCATTACCACTTAAGGGCTTGTTTTGGCACACCATGATCCTGCACATACCCATATCTGGCTATTCTACGTTCTTTAGGATCATTCTTCTTTCTGGATATAGATTCTCTAAATGTTGTCTCAGACTTTCCATGCGATTCACCATATTCACTCAGTTCAAATGCAACAATCTTTCCAACCAACATATCTCTTGTCATAGTAGTCACACTCCGAATTTCATCAATAGCAGCTACCTTATGTTTGTAAGCAAGAGGAAATGAGGGTATGTGCAAGATCATGGGGGTCCAAAAAGTGGCAATGGAGAAAAAAATGCGTTTTAAACCTTTCCAAACACACCAAAATCTGCTTTCACTTTTTGTTTGGGTCGGCCAAAATTTGAATTTGGTTTGGTAATACCAAACCAAATCGGATATCCATTAATTAATCGTATATCCTTTAATATCGGATATCCGATTTGTGATGTCATACTTTTTCAAATCGGATATCCATTTTTCTCAACATAAAAAGTATAGTTTAGTAAAATGGGCATATCTTTTGTGTTTCTTATCGAAATTTTGTTTTTTTATAGGCATTGGAATGTTAAGTCAAAGACCTATCAAATGGATATGGTATTTTTATGATATTATAGATCAAAATTAATTATAATCATTTAAATTTAGTTCTTCAATTTTAAAACTTTAAATACTCACAAATTTGCATACAAAGTCTCATTTTTTCCCTATCACCTCCTTTATCTATCACTTGTCTATCTATACTTATATAAATATATTTTATCTATCACTTTCTTCTCTACTTATGTCACTTATTTTCTCATCCCATCTAGATAAATAAATTTCCAAGTTACATGCATCTTTGCATATATCTCCATCTTTCTATTCCTATCTCTCCCTCTCCCACTCCATCATTGTCACTCCTTATTTCTATATTTCTCTCTAATAATCCCTCTTCTCTCTATTCATCTCCCTCCTCTACCTTATCCTACCTATACTTATATATTACTTGTCTCTATCACCTCCTTTCTCTCCCTATCTTATCCCCTCTATCTCTATATCCTTATAGATCTATCTTCATGTATATTTATATCTCATTATCTCTAAATCTCACGTATTCACTCCATCTCTCCCTCCATTTGTCTTACTCTCTATATCACTTTCTATCCAGATCTATCTCTATCTCCATCTTCACATCTCCATCTCTTTCCCTATCAATCTTTCTTTCTATATGTTCCTCTATCTTTATATATCTTCCTCTATACATGATTAATCTACTTCTCTGTCTCTTCCTCTATCACCCTCTTGAAGTATCTTTCCCTTTCTCTACCTTTATCTCTTTATTTACTCCATCTTTATATATCTCTAGCTCTCTCCCCAAATCCTTCTCTACAGTGCCTTTATATATCTTCGTTAGGAACCGGAAGGGCAACTGAGAGGGGGGCGGGCTGAATTAGTTGTCAATTAATTTCAACCCAATTATAACTTAATAAAACTTGATACTTAATACCGGTAAACTAAACGTATTGTCAGTTAATAGATTAGCAGTTAATATCAATATCAGTGAAATTTAATTCATGAAATAGAAAGAGAAACAACATCCACAACACATAACACAAAGATTTTGACGTGGAAACCCTATAAGGGGAAAAACCATAGTGGGAAACCTTACCCATAATCAGATGATACTACTATAGATAGTATGTATATACAAATGGGGTCTACACAAGCAGAAAGGCCAACTGCCTAGAGCACACTTCTCAAATGGGAGTCTCAATGACTACAGTAGGATGGTTAAATCCTAGAATAATGTACTGCTCAAAATAGCATCTCCAATGCTAGATTCAATACCGATTAAGCTCTGATAAACACCTTCAAACCTTCCTTGAACCTTCTCTATGGTCTGCTCATATGATCTTCAATATTCACACATAGCATGTTACAATACCATACCATAACCATATCCTTTCTATCATCTCACAAATGAGATCTTACATATATACAAAACCTAAGACCAAATGTGTAGGTCGGCTCACTAAGAATATTAAAATAAAGTCAATTACAAATAAGTCTTGATGCGATGCATCATGTCAGCTCAATACATATACAGCAATATCCAATAAATAAATCATCTCTATAATGTGTCGTGCTGATCTGGAATAGATAATGTATACCAGTTCATAACCTAGACCAATTTGTCGGTAACAAAAAATATGTCAACCTGAGTAGACCAATAACCAAAACACCAAAACCAAGTATCCAAACCATGTCTTCAACATAATAAAGTGATCTCTAGATGATAACAAATCATCATCTATGCCGGTGAACCATATAACCTATCGGTGAGCATATATTAGTGACTATGCATATGTCACTGACTTTTCCAGTCAACACAATGTGTCGGTTAAACAGTAAACCAATATGACCATAATGCTAAATAAAAAATGTAGATCTCCAAAAGGATAAGTGTTGACATCAATGACAAAACTAATGCAACACATCCATAATACCAACAATCTCTATATCTCCCTCTTTCTCACTCTCCCTCTCTATCTATCCCTATCTATAATCTCTATCTCTCTTTCTCACTCTCTTGCACTATCTATCGATATTTCTCTTCCTTTATATCTCTCTGTCTCTTCATTTTTCTATCTTGCTCTCTTTATCTCTCTCTATCCATTTTTCTCCATCTCTTTATATATTTATCTTTGTCTTTACCTCTCTCTTTCTCTATATCTATTCATCTCCCTCTCCCTTTATCTTCATTTTTTATCTCTATCTTCCTCTCTCCTTTTCAATATCTAGATATTTCCACCTCTTTCTATCCATCCTTGTCCTTTAGTTTTTCTCCCTCTCACTTCATACTCCTTAATATCTATATCTCTATTTATGTCCTTGTCCTTTAGTTCTTCTCTCTCTCTTTAGCTCTTCATCTCTCTTCACCCTTATATCTCTCCTTATTTTAAACTTAGTACATATGGTCTCCTAAGGGGTTATATGGTGTCCTAAGGGGTCATAGAACACCATATGACCTCTTAGGACACAATATGACCCCTAACGACACCATATGGTCTCCTAAGGGGTCATAAAACACCATATGACCCATTAAGACACAATAAGACCCCTAATGACACCATATGGTGTCCTAAGGGGTCATAAGACAACAAATGACCCCTTAGGACACCATATGACCCCTAATGACACAATGTGGCATCCTAAAGGGTCATATGGTGTCCTAAGGGATCATAGGACACCATATGACCCCTTAGGACACCATACGACCCATAGCACCATATAGTGTCCCAAGGGGTCATATGGTGTCCTAAGGGGTCATAGAACACCATATGACCCATTAGGACACAATACAACATCTAAGGGGTCATATAGTCCCCTCAAGGGTCATAGGACACCATATGACCCCTTAGGACACCATACGACCCCTTACGACACCATATGGTATCCTAAGAAGTCATATGGTATCCTTAGGGGTCATATAACACCATATGATCCCTTAGAACACAAGAAGACCCATAACAACATGATATGGTGTCCTTATGGGTCATATGGTGTCACGAGACACCATATGACCCCTTAGGACACCATATGACCCATAACGATACCATATGGTGTCCTAAGGGATCATAAGACACCATATGACCTCTTAGAACACAATATGACCCCTAACTACATCATATAGTGTCCTAAGGGGTCATAGGACATCATATGACCCCTTATGACACAATATGACCCCTAATGATGTCATATAGTGTCCTAAGGGGTCATATGGTGTCCTAAGGGGTTATAAAACACCATATGACCCCTTAGGACACCATAAGACCCATAACTACACCATATGATATCCTAAGGGGTCATATGGTGTCCTAAAGGGTCACAGGACACGATATGACCTCTTAGGACATAGTATGACGCCTAACAAAACCTAATGGATCATATGGTGTCTAAGGGGTCATACGATGTCCTGTGACCCCTTAGGACAAAATATGACCCCTTAGCACACCATACAACCCCCAACAACACCATATGGTGTCCTAAGGGGTCATAGGTCACCATATGACCTTTTCGGACACAATATGACCCCTAACAATACCTAAGGGGTCATATGGTGTCCTAAGGGGTCATAGGATACCATATGACCCCTTAACACACCATACGACCCCTAACGACACCATATGTTGTCCTAAAGGCTCATAGAACACCATATGACCCCTTAGGACACCATAAGACCCATAACAACATCATATGGTGTTCTAAGGTGTCATATGGTGTCCTAAAGGTTCATGAGACACCATATGACCCTTTAGGACACAATATTACCCCTAATGACACCTGAGGGGTCATATGGTGTCCTAATGATTCATATGATGTCCTATGGCCCTTTAAGATACAATATGACCCCTTAGCACACCATATAACCTCTAACGATGCCATATGGTATCCTAAGGGGTTATAAGATACCATATGGTATCCTAAGGTGTTATAAGATACCATATGACCCGTTAGGACATAATATGACCTCTAACAACACCTAAGGGGTCATAGGACACCATATAAACCCTTAGGACATAATATAACTCCTAACCACACCTAATGGGTCATATGGTGTCCTAAGTGGTCATATGACATCCTATGACCCCTTAAGACACAATATGACCCCTTAGAACACCATACAACCCCTAATGACACCATATGGTGTCCTAAGGGGTCATAGGACACCATATGACCTGTTAGGACACAATATAATCCCAAACAACACCTAAGGGATCATATGTTGTCCTAAGGGGCCATATGGTGTCTTAAGGGGTTATATGGTGTTCTAAGGGATCATAGGACACCATATGAACCCTTAGGACACCATACGATCCATGATGACACCATATGGTGTCCTAAGGGGTCATAGGACACCATATGACCCCTTAGGACACAATATTACCTCTAACAACACCTTAGGGGTCATATGGTATCCGCAGTGGTCATACGATATCTTATGACCCCTTAGCACACCATACAAACCTTAATGACACCATATCATGTCCTAAGGGGTCATAGGATACCATATGACCCCTTAGGAAACCATACAACCCATAACAACACCATATAGTGATTTAAGGAGTCATATGGTGTCCTAAGAGGTCATACAACACCATATGACCCTTTAAGACACAATATGACCCCTTAACACACCATATGACCCCTAACATCATCATATGGTGTCCTAAGGGTTCATTAGACACCATATGATTCATTAGGACACAATATTACCCCTAACGACACCTAAGCGGTCACATGGTATGACAAAGAGATCGCATTTGGGGAAGAGAGAATTAGAGAGAGTTGGGGGTAATTAGGGGTTGGGAGGAGAGGGGGGATGGGAAAGTATCAACAAAGGGAGAGAGGGAGAGATGAGGAGAGAGGTTCAAAGAGAGAGGTCTAGAGAGAAGGTAATTAGGGGAAGGGGAGGGGGGAGTGAGAAGGAGGGAGTATCAACAAAGGAAGAGGGGGGAGAGATGGGGATAGAGCCCCCTGATTACCCTCTCTCTAGTCCATCTCTTTGTTAATACTCCCCTCTTCCCCTCTGCTCCCCCTAATTATCCTCTCTCTATCACTCTCTTCACCTCTTTCCACATATCTCCCTCTCTCCTTTTGTTTATACTTACTCTTCTCCCTTTCTTCTTATCTGATAATTGCACTCAACTCTCTCTCGCATTTGTTTCCCTCAATTACCCTCGATCACCTCTCTCCTCCTATGGGTTTATAGATACTTCCCTATCCCCCTCTCCCCACCCCCTAATTACTCTCTATGTCTCTCTTCTCTCTTTGTTGATACTTTCCCCTCTCCCCCTCTCCTCCTACCCCCTAATAATCTCAAACTCTCCCTCTCATTCTCTCTTCACCCCAATCACCCCCTCCCTCTCTATCTTTGCCTTCCACCTAATTAACTCTAGCTCTCTCTCACACACTCTCCCTTTTCCCCAATTAATCTCTCCTTCTCACCTCTCTCCCCATCTCCTTTTTTTGACACTTCCCTATGCCTCTCCTTGTCCCCTCTGAATTTTGTTGCTAGAGATGAGAAGGAAATGCAGGGAGACTAGTCTAGATCTTAGGGAAGAGAGAGTGACACAGAGGAGGAAATTATGAAGAGGTATAAATATAAGCACCTTGTAGAGATTGAGATAATGAATGAGGGATTCAATGACAATTAGAGATATAGGTCTAGAGAGAGATGTATAAATATGGACAAAAGAGAGGGAGGAAGAAACAAATAGGTGGAGTGATAGGTTTAGGAGAGAGAGGTGGAGATAGGAACAAACATAGATAACATGGTTTATCAAAATTTATCTAACTCAATAAAATTCATAAATTTTCTATTATTAATTAATTGCTTATTTAGTTTATTTTGAGATGATTGTTACAAAAATTCATGCAATAGGGAAATCATATGAAAAAGTCATGAGTTTTTTAAGTTTTAAAAATGAAGGATGAAATTAAATGAATTATAATTATTTTTTAAAACAAATAATTAAAAATATACCTATTCCATATCATAGAGATCTTAATTACCTTTCCAATGCCTGTAAAACATCAAAATTTTGATATAAAACACAAAAGTTATGCCCAATTTACTAAAATATATTTTTTTATTTGTTCAAAAACGGAAATCTGATTTTAAAACATAAATTTTTCCCTCCATCTTTTCGTTCAGGTTTGCTTTGGGATTTGTCTTGGAAGTGACAAGCCTGGAAAGTCAACTGAAAAAATGTGTTTTTCAGTATTCCTTGATTTTCCAGACTTTACACTAGTGGCTGACGACTTCTTTTATAGCCAAAATTGATAAATGAAAAGGGGTTTTTAAGGATGTTCTCAACTTTCCAACAATAGAAGGCTTGTCTTATTTCAAATTTAATAAATAATTATTATTTATTTTCTAATTGAATTTTGACAAAAGTCCTAATTGATAGACTGATTTAAAAACACTCATAACTTTCAAACCGCATAACATTTTTGAATCCAAAACACGTGTCACATCCTATGCTTTGTCTACTATAGGGAAAAAAAAATAAAAATTCATAAGGTTTTGACCAAGTTAAGGTGGTCAGACGTAGGAGTTTCTAAATTTCTGAAAAGTTGTAGTAAAAAATTCATAAATAATTATTTACTTTATTAAAAATTATAAAAAAATATGTGTCACATTCGGACATGAGTCTAATACTTATATTATAAATCTTATAAAAAAATATTATGATTTGATTTTGATTAGGGTGGTCAGACATATACCTACTTCTTCTCTTTTTCCTAAAATTTTTGTACCACTGCATTGAAATTTGAAATTTTCATCAAATAAGATTTTTTTTTTCTAAAAACAACTAGTAGCTTAGAAACTACATCCAATTATATATATATTCTCTTCTTACATATTTTAAAATTAATTTTCATAACTTATTCAATTTTCATGTCAAGTTGCATAACTCTGATTTTTTGAAATTTCATTGCCACTCAAGGGCTTGTTTTGGCACACCATGATCCTGCACATACCCATGATCTTAGAATCTTAGCAATATTTTCATCTTCTTCAAGGATTCCATCGACACATATAATATCTAGGACAAGTCCATTCACCTTAGCCATAAAGGAATTTATGTTCTCATCTTCTCCCAACTTGAACATCTCATACTTCCTTTCAAACTTTGCAGCTTAGCAACTTTTACTTGTTTATCTCCTTCATACAAGGTTTCAAGCTTCTCCCAGATCTCATGTGTATTATAAAGTCCTATTACATTAGTCATCTCTAAATTAGTTAGGGCGCTCGGCAATACTTCCTTTTCTCTAATGTTGTTTTCAGCTTCCTTGATCTCATCAACATTAATCGATCCATTCTAAGGAACAAAATGGCATTATTAGTAATCTTCTAGGAATCTTCTCCAAGGCATGTCAAGTGCACCTCCATCCGATTCTTCCGTATAACATAGTTACTTCCATCAAATCTTGGACTCTCCTTCTTAAAGATAACACCTCTAATTGCCATCGTGGATCTCCTCAAGCGGTTAAGCTTCTTCTAGAGGATCTAGATCTGATACCAATTGTTGGTAGAAACAATGAAGGAAAACTGAGAGGGGAGAGTTGAGTCAGTTTTCACCGGATTATACAAAATTAACCACAAAAATCACAACAAATCTTGTTAAACTGCAACAATAACAAAGATAAGAAAATAGATAGCACAACACACAACACCAAGATTTTGACATGGAAAATCCGGCAAGGGAAAAACCACGGTGGGAACCTACCCACAATAAGATGATACTTTGTAGTAGTATGTCAAAATATTACAATGGGGAATGCACCAGCATTCAAGCACACTACCTTGAGCTTACAACTCAAGATATAATAATCTGAAAGGCTACAACCCTCAGAGAAGGCTCACTACCTTACAAGGAAGTCTTAATGACTTACCAAATATTCAGATAATAATCCAGAATCAAATGAAATGCAATAATAGCATCTACAAATGCCTAATGATAGTTCTCGTTAAGCATATTTGTTCGCTCTACAACACCAATCTCTTCTCAATCACAATGCCGAAGGATGAATCACTTGTTCACACATACACCACTCTCTGATAATGTAAACACAACCTCGATACCTAAATTATATCACCTATTTATACAATTTATCAATCTTGACAACAAGGTCAGCTAAACCCTCAACTCACAATTACAAAATTACATCACATGATACAAATATCGACCACCAGACCGGTATAATGATATACATGATATAACATGGACTTAAACTAAATCCCCAAATGCTCATCACCACTAGAAATCACGCCTAAATCAACTACAACATGTTACACAACCATGAAAACTGCATAACACGAAGAACATCATCAGTTCAGCAAAATCACCAAGAACTCGCACAATGATCAATGAAAATCATCAAAAAAAATAGGACATAGTTAGGAAACATCAACAAGAAAATTATAATCATTAGTAATAGCTGCACCAACACCACTTATCAAATATTCATCAATCAACATTTGAACCTCAAGAATACTCAAACAACAACAACTGTCATGAAGAAAGATAACTTGCGGGGCACTAAATAATGAACCATCTGAAATGAAGATACACAAGACCATCCCAAACACTCTTCCAAAATCTCAGCTCAAAATCGGATCACACCGAAATATACTGAAGAAAATATTGAACTTTGTAAAGCATTGATAAGAAAAACAAACTGCAAAGCCGGATCATTTGATATGATCAATTAAGCTTTCTGGATCACCAAAACCAATATAGAAGAATATAATAATATTAGAGATACTCCATACACCAAACCATGATCCCAATAAACCAATCTGCAATAACCAGAGCAAGAATATGTTGACATCAATGACAACAACATATCCTAGCAGCAGCAATGTCCAACACCACCCATATTCTCATGAAACAAGTTATCTAAATTAGGCTCCATATCTTTAGTAATTAATCCTTGGGAAGCCTTAATTCTACACCTTTATTCTAATGGGAATATTATAGGTATGACTAATGGTAGTAAAACTCATGCATGAAGGAGGAAAATTTGAATTTGAGTTTAAAAATTATGATTAAGCAATACAAAATTTTGTGAAAATAATTGATTAATCAATTAATTGAATAATTTTATTTGTGAATTTTGAATGATAAATGCATCTAGATCATAGCATAACATTCATAAAGATCAGTTTTGAATATAAATATGAAAAGTTATGCCATCCACGTGATAAATTCTAGAATTATAAATTAGGAATTCTGTAAACTCAACCACTAAATTTATGTAATTCAATTTGAAAATGAGATTTAGGAGGGAAAATTAAAATTTTAAATTAAAAGAATAATCAAATCTGAAATAATAAATTCCAATTAGATAACCCACAAGCTCAATTTTAGAATTGACAATTAGGGTTTTTGGTGAAATTAACCTCTAAATTTTTGAAATCCAATTAGAAATTAAACTACTAAATGTAAATTTGAATTTTAAATTGAATAAACACTCAAATCAAGGAACATAAATCAGAACTAAAGGTTTAAGGCGTCAGGTTCACCATAATGTAATGGTGAAAATATTAGAGTTTCCACCACAAGAAGGATGAAAACCATTATTTTTTACTTAGGAACATTATATTAGGGAAAGATAGGAATTAGATAGACCTAAAAGAAATAGATCTAAACTCAAATCTAATTCTAGGGATCCTGAATCTGCCTCTTCTTTCCCTTAAGTTGAATTAAATTATTGAAGATGCTAAAATTAGCATAAATATGGAGGAATTGATGTAAAAACACATGAACAATGAGCTACAACCATCATATTGAGCCACAAACCTAGATTTGAGGAATGTAACTATATTTGGATCTAATCTCAAAAGGAGCTCCTGATTTGTCAAGACCATGATGGTGGTCGTCCTAGTCCTCCACACTTTTCATACTCTAATGGGGGATTGATTTGTTACTTTAAATGAAGACAATTTTGAAGATCACAATTTTGTACATGTACCCGCACATAGTAGAGAAGGAAAATAGGTTGGGAATAGGGGTTTTCCTTAGGTCAAACCTCAGTTTTTGAATTAACCATGAAATAGAAATGAAATATAATTGAATTACAGTAATAGAAATATTCTCCTTTTGAGGGAGATTCTGAATAATGACTGAAATATTGATAATAATCCTTGGTATGGAGTTTTGTTTGTCTCCACATAGAATTAGGGTTTTGTGAAGTCTTCAACAACATAAAATATGAATGTCAACTCCAATGCTTGAAACTTGACCTTACTTCTGCTCCAATGCTTGAAAGAAGACTAATTTCATACTCACTTGAACTTGAATACTTGATATATTGAATTGATGTGTGTGTTTTCAACAAATTTATATCAAAATTAGAGGGCTAGACCTCCTTTTATACTATACCATTGAAAAAAAACCTTAAATTTTGTTGACATGAGCATACACGTGGTCATGATTCTTGCTCAAATTTTGTGACTATTAAGGGGTCCGAAAATGGGTCCTAATTGGGAGGATCAGGGCATTGGGTGTCATGCTCCCTTGAGGACTAGGGCACCATTTCCTGGTTCTAACTAATCATGCACCAAAAATTAAGGGGAAAATGAAGTGAAGGATAAAAAATATGAAAAATATGCATGCTATGAGCAGAATCAAGTCTTCAATTAGGCCTCAGGATGTGAAAACCAAGGTGAGGGCCCAAAAGAGGACAAAATTATAAGGGAGTATAATATAGGATGCTACATTGCCTATTTGGAATGTTTCTCTTAGTATTTTTTGTTTGGAGATTAAGGTTTGATCTTCTTGTCTTTGAGTTGATGGTTGGAGTCTCTCCCCCTATTTTCTTACCTTTTGGGGTTGCGATTATCAGTGTTTCTATTGACATTTATCCTAATTAGGTGGCCCATAATCGGTTGTTTGCAAGTTTTTTTGTTTGAGCAAAGGTTCAGGGATGCCTTTCAAAATCCCTTGAATTTTGTTTGTGTTAGTCCATTATATGGCTTCTTTGTTTGATTTTATTATGGAATGGCTAGATGCTCCTTCTATTTCTAGATTCCTGGGTACCTCTAGAGTATTATCTTTCTTCTTTTGTGGCCTTATTGGCAAAAGGTTGGAAAACACCTTTCAAAAGGTCTTGTTGGTTGACTATTCCCTTGGTTGGTTCCTAGTATAAGGGGTTTTTCTAAGAGGATAGTTTGGGGTGAATTCCTTAACCCTCTATCATGATTAGGTGATTTTGTGTGTGTAGGACTAGTTTTCCCACTATTTGTGGTTCTGGTTAAAAGCCTGTCTTCAAAAAAGGTTTTCTTTTTTGGGTTTTTGTGGTCTTGGTGGTCTTACTGCCTATGAGATTCTCCCTTGTGTGCTCCTTTTGGATGGTTTTCTAAAGGTTCGAGACTTTCCCAATTTTATCTAATTAGAACAATATATAATATTAGAAATTCTTTTTTAAGTTTGTAATATATTCATTAGTGTAGGAATATTAAATATCCCCTCATTATTATGTTTAGATCTTGAGCATGAACCATTTGTCTAATATTCTTTGGTTATATAGATTATAAGGGTGAAAGTAGGGACACCTTAAAAAAGAGTAATATAAGGATACATTCCTTCCTAAGGTAGAAGGCTTGAGAAAAAAACCATTATAATCTCTAGCCAAGTATCATTATCAATTTCTTATGAATCCTTTGGATCACTTGATTCTTTAAAAAAAATCACCTGACTTGATTAAACAATGAGCTTATTAAATTTTTGCATATTTCTTAATTATACCTGAGCTACATTCTTGGAGCTTAATGCCTAGACCACCTTTCATCAACTAGAATGCAATCATTTTCTGCTCTATCTATTTAAGTAACATATTATAATAGTTTTCTCCATTTACAACTTTTCTAAGTACAAGTATTTTAATGATTTGTGGTCAATGGACAAATAATGAAATTCACATATATCCAATCGTTTTGTAGCACATGATCGCTCACTTGCCTACATAGAGTGTCAACAAGAGAATCTAACAAGAAGAAGTAGATGGAGGACCAAGATATGTACAAACACGTGTGGATATGTATATATATGTGTGTATATAGATATATAAATATACATACATACATACATACATACATACATACACACATACATCCTTACAACCACACATAGATGTGTATATGTATATATGTATATCTATATGTGTGTTTATACATACATACACATACACATACACATACACATACACATACACATACACATACACATACACATACACATACACATACACATACACATATGTATATGCACATGTTTATGATAGAATAAGACTAAAAATTGGGCCTTCTTCCATTTTTTATATTCTATGAATGCCACCAAGTGATTATGTGCTACAAGTATAAGACTTTAATATGGTGTTATTATGTGTGATATATTCACACTAGACATGAAGCTAAATGTTGTTTCAATTGTCATATCATTTCAAAACCACCTATATAATTTACTACCTTAATGGTTGTTTTGTAAAGGTTTTGTGACCTCTTGTGCTTTAAATAACCAAGAAAATTCATTATAGATTATCATTGTAAGGCTATTAGAGTAGTAGACCTATCTCCTAATATTGTTGGCTTTTGTGAGCATGTAAATGCTTATAGGTTGTTTGATATTATTAATCAATATTTCTTGTACAATGAAAAGATACATTGATAAACAATTTACAAAAAAACATACACCATCGCCCTATTATCTCTTTCTTCCTATTCCTCTTTCTTCATATCTCGAGCAATATTTTATTCTTAAAGATGAGGATGATGATGGAAATAATCCAATACCTCTTCATTTAAAAATTTTCTCAATTGGGGTTGCACTAATTTTAAGAATGTTACACCTTTTATTAGGGATCCCACCAACTCTTACCATACTCATCAATAGATAATTTATGTCGATAATTTGATTCATTCTATTTTATGTGATCCCAATTGTTTTATGTAATATTTATTTTGAAGTGTGATAGTGCCATCGTTAAAGATTATAATCTCTAGCCAAGTATCATTACCAATTTCTTATGAATCCTTTGGATCACTTAATTCTTTAAAAAAAATCACATGACTTGTTTAAAAAACAAGCCTATTACATTTTTGCATATTTCTTAATTATACCTCAACTACATTCTTGGAGCTTAATGCCTATACCACCTTTCATCAACTAGAATGCAATCATTTTCTGCTCTATCTATTTAAGTACCATATTATAATAGTTTTCTCCATTCACAAATTTTCTAAGTACAAGTATATTAATGATTTGTGGTCAATGGACAAATAATGAAATTCACATATATCCAATCTTTTTGTAGCACATGATCACTCACTTGCCTACTTAGAGTGTCAACAAGAGAATCTAACAAGAAGAAGTATATGGAGGACCAAGATATGTACAAACACGTGTGAATATGTATATATATGTGTGTATATAGATATATAAATATACATACTTACATAGATACATACATACATACACACACATACATCCTTACAAACACACGTAGATGTGTATATGTATATATGTATATCTATATGTGTGTTTATACACACATACACATACACATACACATACACATACACATACACATATGTATATGCACACATTTATGATAGAATAAGACTAAAAATTTGGCCTTCTTCCATTTTTTATATTCTATGAATGCCACCAAGTGATTATGTGCTACAAGTATAAGACTTTAATATGGTATTATTATGTGTGATATATGCACACTAGACATGAATGTAAATGTTGTTTCAATTGTCATATCATTTCAAACCACCTATATAATTTACTACCTTAATGGTTGTTTTGTAAAGGTTTTGGGACCTCTTGTGCTTTAAATAACCAAGAAAATTCATTATAGATTATCATTGTAAGGCTATCAGAGTAGTAGACCTATCTCCTAATATTGTTGGCTTTTGTGAGCATGTAAATGTTTATATGTTATTTGATATTATTAATCAATATTTCTTGTACAATGAAAATATATATTGATAAAAAATTTACAAAAACACATAAACCATCACCCTATTATCCCTTTCTTCCTATTCCTCTTTCTTCATATCTCGAGCAATATTTTATTCTTAAAGATGAGGATGTTGATGGAAATAATCCAATACCTCTTCATCTACAAATTTTCTCAATTGGGCTTGCACTACTTTTAAGAATGTTACACCTTTTATTAGGGATCCGACCAACTCTTACCATACTCATCAATAGATAATTTATGTCGATAATTTGATTCATTCTATTTTATGTGATCCCAATTGTTTTATGTAATATTTATTTTGGAGTGTGATAGTGCCATCGTTGAAGATTATAATCTCTACCCAAGTATCATTATCAATTTCTTATGAATCCTTTGGATCACTTGATTCTTTAAAAAAAATCACATGACTTGTTTAAACAACGAGCCTATTACATTTTTGAATATTTCTTAATTATACCTCAGCTACATTCTTCAAGCTTAATGCTTAGACCACCTTTCATCAACTAGAATGCAATCATTTTCTGCTCTATCTATTTAAGTAACATATTATAATAGTTTTCTCCATTCACAACTTTTCTAAGTACAAGTATATTAATGATTTGTGGTCAATGGACAAATAATGAAATTCACATATATCCAATTTTTTTGTAGCACATGATCGCTCACTTGATTATATAGAGTGTCAACAAGATAATCTAACAAGAAGTAGATGGAGGACCAAGATATGTACAAACACATATGAATATGTATATATATGTGTGTATATAGATATATAAATATACATACATACCTACATACATACACACATACATACATACATACATACATCCTTACAAACACACATAGATGTGTATATGTATATATGTATATCTATATGTGTGTTTATACACACATACACATACACATACACATACACATACACATACACATACACATACACATACACATACACATACACATACACATACACATACACATACACATACACATACACATACACATACACATACATACACACATACACATACACATACACATACACATACACATACACATACACATACACATACACATACACATACACATATGTATATGCACATGTTTATGATAGAATAAGACTAAAAATTGGGCCTTCTTCCATTTTTTATATTCTATGAATGGCACCAAGTGATTATGTGCTACAAGTATAAGACTTTAATATGGTGTTATTATGTGTGATATATGCACACTAGACATGAAGCAAAATGTTGTTTCAATTGTCATATCATTTCAAAACCACCTATATAATTTACTACCTCAATGTTTGTTTTGTAAAGGTTTTGGGACCTCTTATGCTTTAAATAACCAAGAAAATTTATTATAGATTATCATTGTAAGGCTATCAGAGTAGTAGACCTATCTCCTAATATTGTTGGCTTTTGTGAGCATGTAAATGCTTATAGGTTGTTTGATATTATTAATCAATATTTCTTGTACAATGAAAAGATATATTGATAAAAAATTTACAAAAACACATACACCATCACCCTATTATCCCTTTCTTACTATTCCTCTTTCTTGAGAAATATTTTATTCTTAAAGATGAGGATGATTATGGAAATAATCCAATACCTCTTCATGTACAAATTTTCTCAATTGGGCTTGCACTACTTTTAAGAATGTTACACCTTTTATTAGGGATCCCACCAACTCTTACCATACTCATCAATAGATAATTTATATCGATAATTTGATTCATTCTATTTTATGTGATCCCAATTGTTTTATGTAATATTTATTTTGGAGTGTGATAGTGCCATCGTTGAAGATTATTATTCTTCGGTGAAGAATGATAAATAGGATCTTGTGAATTTATTCCTAAGGGAATAATGTTGGCTTATTGTAAATGGGTCAGCCAAACCAAATGTGTAATACATGGTTCCACTGAAAAATATAATGCATGTATTTTGTCTAGGGGATTTTCATAGATTAAGGTGAATTATTTTGGGATATTTTCTTCTATTTTCAAGCTACATTTAATTCATCTTGCATTTGAATTGATACATCATAGAGATAGTAAATTTGTCAAATGGCTGTGAATAATACTATTGTGTATGGTAATATTTGTGGGGACAAATATAGAGTAGCCTCCAATTTTTTTTTATGATTATTAGATTATTTGTGGGGTTCAATATTCACTTCATAGTATCAAAAAACCATTGGATTTTGGTAAGATAATATGGATATCTTTTTCTTTTATATGAGTATTCGCACTACCATTCTAATCCTATAGTCTACACTTCAAGGTACATAGAGGATCATTTGGTACTTTTTCTTTGCATCGATGACTTGATTCTCTTAGGTAGTTCCACCTCCATGATTCATTTATTGTAAAGATTATTTGTGTAGTATGATATGACCAATTTTAGCCTTCTACACTATTTATGTACTCTTAGGTTTCTTCAATATTTCTTATTTTATAATAAAAAGTATAATTTTTTATTTATTTCATAATTTTTGCATGATTTAATAGCAAATTATCCCCTTTATTTTAGTCAAGTATCACCCTATCTACCAAATGCACTACACCAAGATCTAATTTCCACATTGTATTGATAGCTTGTTTGGATTCTTTTATGCTTGACACTTAATTATATTAATATTTGATTTAGAACTAGGTGTCACTCTTATTTTAATTAGGGTTCTAATTAGATCAATTTGAAGAAGTTTAATTACAATTATGACTAATTTCTTGGATATTTAATGGATCTATAGTTAATAGAATTTTTTTCTTATTTTAAGTTACTTTGCGTGGCTAGCTTTGACATATTTTGAATTCAATTTGGTTGAGAAGACTAAGTTGTGTCAGGCCTAGGTACATAATAATTTTTAATAGTTTGAAAATATGTATTTCCTTTAAATGTTAGACTATTTTTATGGTGTTGTAAGATTTCTAGTTAAGGAAAAAAATATTTATATGTATATCTATCTAGAACATTTGATTTTCCTTTTGATTATCGTTGAAAACCTCCAAACCCTTCTCTATCTTGTCCATATTTTTTAAATTTCTTTTTAAATATCAAGATTAGTTAGGGAATGATCAACTTCACTATCAAAATAAATGATAAAGATAATTTTTAAATCTCACATATGAGAAAACATTTAGGGTTTCTTAAGATTTTTGTGAAGAAATAGACCAAAACCATTATTATATTTTTGGCTCATAAATGCAAGGCCTCTTGTTGTAATCAAAAATATATATATTGAACAACTATATTATCTTTCAGCCCAATGTATGGAAACAGAGAGCTCGGGGTAGGCATTTTTCATTTTCAAGTATTTGATTCCTTTCAAAAGAGATAACATATTCAATATTTTATCTGTTGTGTTCAAAAGAAGACATCAACAGTTTTCACCTTCACTATATCCTCATAATGAAAATTATTTATTAATACATAAAAATATATAATTAGGTAAGAATAAGTGATAAGTACACCTAAATCCATAGATATTTTCTCATACTCTAATGCACTCATATATATACTTATTCTCTCTCTTCAAAACACTTATATTTATAGATGTATATATGTAAACATATACTTTCATATGTTGACCTTCTATATACATTTACTTACCAACACATATATTTGTGTGTTTCAATTCGATATTATATATTGAAGAATGTTCATATATACATAGCTGCAAAGGTAAAGGATATCCCTTATCATGGTGCCCTAATTGATCCATCTTGCATGGTTAATGCCATAACTGAAGAGTATCTTTTCACTTTACGACTGCATAAACCACTATATGATGTTTTTAATGTAGTTGTGAAGTTATTTGATAGATTCTCTTATCCTACCATTGGTTCTATCACCCTTCTTGTCGAAGTCCATACTAAATCCATGGATGTTGACTTTGTTATCATACCTTCCTCAGAGCAATTCCGTGTGAAGTTGGGCTATCCTTGGCTATCTTCCATGAAGTCTATTGCTTCTCCAATCCACAAGTGTCTTAAATTTCCTCACAATGGAGAAATCATAACCGTGAACCTTAACTTATTTTGTCCATCTGAAAGAAGCCCTGGTATTCATATTGATCTCTTTTGGCCTAAACAATTTCAATCTCTTCCATCAAGGAGCGATGCTCTTTTTCAATCTTATAAAAAATGGAAGAATGATATGATCTTATCCTTAAGTCAACCTAGATCGCCAACACCTGACATTACTATTATTCTTGATGATGAGGTTCTTCCCCTCTCGGATAGAATTAATCTCCCTCCTAAGGAAAATTGTCCACCTACTCCTATGGATGTGACTTTACCTTCTCTTAAGGAGAACACCAATATTCTTCCTAAGGTTAGACCTACACCTCCTCCTCATGATGGACCTGGTCTCCTTCCTACACCTAATATTCCTCCTTCCTATGACGAAGTTCCACCTCCTTCCTCTTATTGGGAGAAGAGGCCTGCTTCTCCTATTGTTCAACCAAAAAGACCTCAATCTAAAACTTTCCACTATCAAGGAGAGAAACATTCATACTTTTTCAAGTCTTCCTTGTCCTTCTCAGCCTTCAACTAAGACTCAATGGAATCGTTGTGCGAGAGAACGCCGACGAAGATGTCATGTTCGAGATCGTGAAGCTATCCCTCAAAATACTCAGTCTCCTTAGACTCCAATAGTTGACATGATTCCTTTTTCTCCTAAGCAATATTCTCAACCAACATCTCCCAATCATAAGTTGCATAAAACATGTGAGCTTTACTCCTATTTGTGTTCTTGCTCCTCTTGCTTTAAACTTTGATGAAGAAATGGGTTAAAATGTTATTCATAATGGGAATACAACTCCTAATGCTTCTAATAGTGAGCATGAATATATTGATGTGGACAAACATTTATTGGATGAGTTTTCACAAACCCTAATCCTAGCTCCTAGAATCGAACAAAGTGACTTACAACATGAGAATAGTCCTTGTTTGGATCTTGTGATAGCTCCATCTTCTATGCTTGATATCGCTCCTCTGGCATGTTGATCACCTTCCCGAAATAGTGATCATCAACAAGATCAGGAGGCAAATTTCATGCTAGACTAGCAATATTAGCACTACAGATCTTTCTCTCCTTTCTTTCTCTTTTTGTGACCATTCTTCTACATGTATCCTTGTTCTTCTATTTTTCCCTTAATGTCTACATGGGGAGGATACAAAGCATCTAAATCTCTTCTTGGTTTCTTTCATGTTGTCTCAAAAGACATCTTCTCTTCCCTCTCTTCTAAGGTAGTGTCCTTCTTTGGGGAATGAAGATTATTATATGCATATACATACATGATATACATGAGTTATCATACAACATACTGACCTCGAGGAAAGTGACACGACCTCATGTTTTGTATTCATTATCCTTGGGTTTATACCTCGATTGGGGGCTAAATCCTTGCAATAACGTGCTCCCTTTCTTCTCTCTCTCTTGGGTGTACCCTACCTTAAAGCAATTGCTCCCAATAAGGCGTTCACGATCGCTTTGAAGTGGGGCAAGACAATTTGCTCATACTTTCCTTCTTGTGATACTTAGAATTACTTAGTGAACTTTTCTTTGCTTTGTAATATTTTTATCCTTTCCTTCATGACTCATAGTGAAGGGAACTTTGCTACTTGCAGTCATGGTTTCCTTGTACTTTATCAGCAGTATCGACATACACTTATACTCCCACTAAAGTGGGGGCTAAATATAGTGTCATTAAATTGCAACTCTAGCAATTTATGACTGCATTAGTTTCCTCATGCATGTGAACTCGAATCCTCTAGCTTGATCGGAGACCAGAGAGTGCTTGGCTTGGTAAACAACTTCTTCCTTGGCCTCTGCATCACTCTGTCCACACTCTGCCCTGGAGACAGGGGTAGGACAGGGGCGTGGCACCCCTGTCCCCCCTTCGATAGGGGCATGGTGCCCTTGTCCTCCATGGATAGGGGCGTGGTGCCCTTGTCCCTGCCCTATTTTAGGGAAAGACCTTTCTAGAGCATACATTGTGAGTTGTGCAATGAGCGAGAAATCTCCCTGATGTTGGCCCATGATGAAATTCAAATCCTTCAAACATGTATTTAAGGGGGCATGCACTCTCTCATTTGCATAAGTTGGATGAGTGGAAAATTCACAAGCGATCAAGCATTCAAGATCCTTCAAGCATTCAAGCATTCTTTTCTAGCATTGAGCATTCTCAAGTCTCCCTTCAAGGCCAGGTGTTGCATTCAAGTCAAGGATTCAAGAATTGAAGAGGAGATTGATTTCAACATCCAATTCCACACAAGCATCTCTATCAACATTTCTACTACAACTTCCCTTGAGGTCATTTATGATTCAGTCTTTCATTTACATCTACTTACAAGTACTTTCTTTCATTACTTGGTTAATTCCTAAACTAGGGTTTGACCTAAAGGCAAATCCCCAATCCCAACACATTTCCCTCTCTTTTCTGTGTGTAGGTTACAGGTGCATAACCGTACTTTTGGATTTGGGCTTCATTTGCAGAGGCGGAAAAACCCTTTTTGTTTCACGAATTTTTTGGAGGACCGTGTACATTCCTGCCATGGTTCAGACAAATTTTCATGAAATTTGCAGTGTGACTTTGTCTCGACATTTTACCACCAAATCTAGGTGCACAACTTCATCCTATATTAAAATCTCAAGTTATAATCGATTCTTTGTCACTTTTGCACTACATAATTCGATCAATTTCCTTTCCAAATCAAACAAAGAAATAAGGGGACCAACTTAACATTCTTAATCTATTCCGAATTCAATGTATTATCTTTGTGAAGGAGATTGAATCTAGTGAATTACCCCTTATCTTCCTAATGTAATGGTGAAAAGTGATTGAAGGATAATCAATAGTGAAACTCTCATCTCTCTTTGAGGGAAAGGGTTAGTTTTCCTCTTGATCTATCACTCATTATTTTCCCACCATTACATAGACAAATATTTTATGTATGCTTATGTATAAGCACAACTAATTATGACCAGTTCTTCGTCATATATTTTATATTTTTAATTTTTAATTAATTTATTATATGTATAATTAAGTACAATATTTAGATAGTCATATATTTTTATGATATAATCATAAAATTATTAGAAACATACATACATATATACATCCCTCCAAATATATGAATATAAATTGTATCGTGTCTACAAGAATATGTTTGAATATTTAAACATGCATGTCAATATATATTTATAGATATATATGAGATTGTTTCTTATTCAATGATAAGCATTAATATCGAAATGCTTATTCTATTATATTTCTTGTTAATACAATTTTGGTCTTTTCAATATTTTGTATATTGCTTGAACCATCGTTTGTGTATCAAACCATGTGCAACCTCTTCATCACATCCCTACCTTTTTTAAGTATGTTTTGGTCTGCAAGTAACTTTTTTGTTTCTAATAGTTCTTTATCATTTTGATAATAGAACATAAAGTGTGATTAAAAATATTGATACAAAAGACATTCACATAAATATAATTCTAAAAAAAGATGATTATATTTAATAAAATTATATATATAGAAAAAGAAAGAGAAAAACTGTCATATTAACCACTAATAAGACTCTTAAAATTATCATAAAACAATTTAAAAATATACAAAATAGAGATGAGACCTTTTCCATTAAGAAAACAAATAGGAAAACCACTGACCATCCAGCAGTGGTTACATACATAGATAATTGATAGACTCTAACAAATAATTATTATTATTGATACTAAATTTATTGGAATCACCTTATTCAATATCTATAGAATGTTTAGAATTATTTGTCGCAAGTGACCAGCAATGACTAGCCTCCATAAGAAAACTTAGCTTTAAACTACAGCCTTCCAGTAATTAATAACTAAAAAAACATATGAAAAAAACACACACATTACTTCTGGAAGCACAAAACAGCAGGAGATCCACATTACTCAGTTGCCACCAAGGTTCTTTCTGATTGTCTCCACCTCCGTAACATTAATCTGGAATGATTTTGACAAAACACTGCTGGGAATTGCTGGATTGGAAGCGAAAGTGGCCAAGGGAATGATAGAGGTACCGAGAGTTTGAGTATTGAGAACAGCTATGAGAGAGGCAGGGCTATTTCCCACGTTCTGAGCAAAGTGTACAAGGGCCTTGGGGAACACAAAAACATCGCCTGTTTTGATATCTGCAGAGAAAAGCTTGTTAGTAGTGTCCACAAATCCAACTTTGAGTTCCCCTTCCAAAACGTAAATAATTTCAGAGGCTCGTGGGTGTGTGTGAGGAGGAAGCACTCCTCCCACTGCAATATCTACGCGACCCATTATCAACCCTAATGTGTTTATGCCAGGGAGAACATCTGCTGTTGTGGCAATCACACTCATTCCGAATAGACTGTCTGATGTATTTCCCTTGGTGCTCAAAATAGATGTAGTAAAGTGCTTTGCAGAAGCTTTGCTGGGGTCGATACAAGGCAGTCCATTCATAAAAAATGCGGAAGAGGAAGTGTCTGCTACACAGAAATCCTGCAATGGGTCTGGATCTGCACTTATTGTGGGCACTAGTAAAGCCAAAAGTAGTGAAACCCAAAAGTATGCCATTGTTTTTTTTTTGAAGAAGCAGAGAGTGAAATATGACAAGTTTGAGCTTTTAGCCTCGTGTGATGCTATATATATAGAGAGAGATATCCATGCACAAATTGTTGAGGATTTGCTTGATAATTTTGCAATTACGTACACGTTTTCCTCTCGTTGAGATTATCTAAAACTTGAGCCTATCTAGAAATTGAGGAATAGTTCTCTGTCTAATTCAAATATAACAAAATATAAATGGTGGGCACAGAGAACGAATCCTATACGTTAGTAATGTAGAGCAATTTTTTTTGTCAAGAAGTTCTAGGGTAGGATGTACATGCAATCCTAGCTTTATGGAATGTGCTCCAATGTCTGTGGAATGAATCTGTAGTTTACGGATTTCGAAATTTTGCGCCACCTTTGGGCAATTCTTCATTTATTACGTGTTAAATTCTCTTCAACTGCTCAGGCTGAGGTGATCTTGACTGAGTCACTTGACCGGGCAAAACGTTTGTGTTCTGTTTTAGATAGAGAAGTAATTCAATACGCTTAACAATTTTCTGAGTTTTCCAGTAATCTGCTGCTTCTCACGAGATGGAATGAAAATCAAGTCATTTGGCTGGTATGCTACAGTTATACGGGACATTTCGGTTGATACGATCAAAAACATTAGTAGAAATTTTTACAAATTTTGATGGATATATTGAAAGTGGTCTGAGACCTTTTTTGGGTAGATTTTTTTATCTTCAAAGTTATTTTAGCTATCTGATTTGGAAGTACGGGGCTGTCAAAGACTGAAGGGTATCAATCCTGCCAAATTCATATAGGGCACGATCCTGATCTCATCCCTTAAGACGTGAGAGCCTTTTACTCAGCAAGACTTGATCCTTGGTGGGCTCATTAAGAAAGAAAGTTCACCAGTAAACCAAGGCTCATTGGCAGACATTATTTTTCAGAATTACAAACTATGGGAAGGATATTACTGGCTCTTTCTTCATTTGTTCATGATGCTTACATTGAATCTACGGTGGTATTAGCTGTCAACAATTTATGTTTGACAATATAGATTTCACACCATCTAGTTAGTAGTTCTCGAATTGAAATTGGCTTGCCCTTTCTAGTATCTTCTTTTTCAAGACCTTCCCATTTGCTCCAACTCATCTTATTTGAGACTTCTTGACTCCTAATATCCTATTTGTGGATAATAGGATTATCTCGAAGATTATTTTTAGTTTTGTCCAAGTGCTGACTTTATTTTTCAAAGTCATTCAAACAAAAAAAATTTCATTTCATATTATTCTTTTAGAAGATTGACCTCATCTCACAAATTCACTTAGATTCGACATGTTTTTAGGATTGAGATTTTGTTAAAAATATTAAAGAATAAAATTCTAGTTTATTTACCACTTGTTTTATTAATCATCTTGTTATATGAATTATCATATTATGATCTATTTTAAAACTAAGATTTGTTTTAATATTTTACTAAAAATTCAAGTGCAAGATATAAAGTTGCACTCAAGATGGCTCACTTATAAGTGTTTTTTTGACAATTAGAATAATTCCCTTTATAATATTATTAGTGTTCCTCTATCTCCTTCTTCCCCATGAGTCACTCCTCTTCTAGTGGGTGCTATAGTAGATGTAGTCTATTTATTCTAGAGACAAATACAAAAATTACTTATAGGTTTCTCCTTTGCTCGTAAGAATAGATCATGATCAATGGAGCTAATTGTAGCTTGCTCTTTAGTGCTTTGCCACTTTATTATTTTTGGGAGGAACTTTTGGGTGATGAATACGAGGTGCTACTAGCTGGTTTGATTTTAGGAAATTCTCTTACTTGGATCTTTTTATTTCACTTGCTTGCGTTAATGAAGAAGAAGATAAGGAATGTGGTATTGATAATTGGGACCTATTGTTGAAACTCCAAACTAAACTGATGTAAGAAATAAAATGGACGATAGAAATACTCTTCCTACACTCTCTACAACTACTCATATTTCTTAGAGGCTTTCTTTATGCTTTTATTCTTTTTACATGTTGCCTCATACAAACTTTAAAGGTGGGACTATTTTCGCCTAGACTTTTACAAATAAGTGTAACACCATTTTAGAAATGGAATGCAGAAATTTATTCATGAAACAAATTTAAAGATTCATGTTCAATTATTCTTGAAATTTCATAAATTTTTTTATTAAATAGTAGATATTTTTAATTATTAAATAAATATATAATTTTTTATTATTAGTTGATTAAATAATGAATAGAATGATAACTTTTTTACATATGAATAATGATATTGAACTAATTAATGGTTTAATAAAACTCATCGAATATATATATATATATATGATCGGTAAAAGGTTAAAGCCAGAGAAATTTTATTAATTAAAAAAGATAATTACACCTTCATTTAGTGTGGGCACCGGTAGGAAAGAATGGAGGAAAGAAAACCTCCGACCTAGCCCAGATCCATTAATGGATCAGAAAACTAATGCTACAGAAAGCTAATAATAAAAAACATGATACATGAATCCCTCGATAATTCACATCCAGGTTAATCTATATGAAAGAATACTTAAAGATCATCCAAAATTTTGTATCCGCTACGATTCAACCCTTCCCTGATAATGATGTCCTCGATCATGATTCAAACATATCTCTACCCTGAGTTCTTGTCTTGCCAGATTTGGAACAGACCAATCCACTGTTTTGCATAAGAACCTTATCACGCCTTTCAACCAATATCGTCGTTAGAATGTTTAAATTATTATGTTTTAAAAATTTGAAAACAACTTGAAACATAACTACACATATGATTATTAATGTCAACTTCCTTCTAGGGTATCGAGCCCTTAATCTTGTCGTGACAATACCTACAAGAAACCTTCAGCCTTGCCATACAACAAATTACTACCAAAAATGTTAGCCAATAAATAAACCCCCATCCATGATGCCACACTTATACCTGAACAACCGCTAAAGGTCATTAGCTTATAGAATTGAAAAGAACTAACTTCAATCCAAAGTACTGCCTACATCTTTATCACAATTTGGTGCCAGGAGGATCTTAAAATCACCTAACTCCCTATAGAGATGCTGGTGGATATGAAAATTAAAGAGATCCTTAGAAGAAGACTTGATCAGACAATAGCTTCTAAACAGTCCACTGGTTTTAAAACACAAAAAAGATGCCATATATTAACTAAGCATCCATAAGTCTTTAATATAAGTCTAAAATAAGATGAAATTTAGACAAAAAACTCAAGACAAACACCTAGCTACCAATCTGGCATTCAGAAAGACAAGGAACCATAAACGTGAAAAGGGCCCTCCTGCGGTTGAAGCCTCATCGTTTCCTTCCCCGCCCATGAGGGTCCATGGTTCCCGAGTTGTCTGGCTTTACTGAAGAGGGAGAGGCAGGAGAGGGAGGAATTGGCACCTCATCCAAGATCACTATAATGTTCTCAACTTCGAGATATTTAATAAACCATTTGTCGTGCAGAGGATTTTTAACCTGCAAAAGCCATAAAAGAAAGGAGAAATTCTTGCTCCTAATTGGGCTATAGGCTTCAAAAGCCCGAGGATCCTCTATAGCCAGAATGGGGAATCATAGCACTGGATTATTCATCCTGATAAGGATATCATAATTCCGAGGCTTTGGAACTATGAACTCTTCATCAATGTTTCCCACCACCCTCTCTAACTCACCCAGTATTTCCTTCTTGAAGAACTTTTTACAGAGTTACAAGACTACATTTTTTTCTTTCTCAAGATGCATGGCTATTGCTAAGAACATCGTTGCGATGTCTGGATTAGCTCTAGTTCGGTCCTCATTTAAAATATAATCCCTTGCCAAGGTTTTCATAACAACTCCAATAACTAGGGGATTCAGATGAACCAGAATGCCCCTCAATCTGTCTGCTTTGCTTTTATTAAAAAGTAGATACTTTTAATTATAAAATAAATATATAATTTTTTAATTATTAGTTGATAAAATAATGAATAGAATGATAACTTTTTTACACATGAATAATGACATCGAACTAATTAATGGTTTAGTAAAACTCATCAAATATTAATGTTAGAATATAATTATGAAATAAAAAAAAATTTATATTACTTTTTAATGATTGCTTCTACTTTTCATCTTGTTATTAGAACCCAATGCCATTTAATTTATTAGTAAGTCTAGCTAAATAAGGGCAAGGAGTAATATTTTCACATGATCTTTTTTATATTAGTTTGTATTCAAGAATACACCCATTAAAAATATTGAAGACATTACCTAATGTTTTCTTTTAAATAGATTTGTTTTCTACATTTTTTAAATGTTTGTTGGCTATTGTAAATTTATTATTATTTTTTACTAATAGGGAAAAAATATGAATGGTATTGTGAGACAAGTGCAATATTATTTAAAGGTTTGAGTAAGATCTTGCAAATGACTTCCTTAAAATAATTTACACAATGCAAAAAGTGCCATATTGTAAATGATATTCTTAAAATTATTCACATACAATTTTTATGGTTCCACATTATGCATAAATGCCTACTAGGGTGGTTGCAATGATAGAAAAGCATGTTCTTGCTTGATCCTAAGTTTTCTTGCATAATTTTTCTCAAGAACATGGCCATATACATTATCAATGCTATTGTATGATGAAAATATAATTGTGCTTGAATAAAGAATAAATTGAGAAGATAGTGGCATATAATGTTAAAACACAA